>NW_008631898.1:0-12201 GCF_000691845.1 Merops nubicus
GTGAAATATTCCCCAAATCCTGCTCTTGCCTCCTCACCATTCTTCACCTGATGCTGTCTGGAGGCATGTTGGTGCTGCAGAGTGTATCTCTGTTCCCCAAATCCTGCTCTTACCTCCTCACCGTTCTTCACCTGATGCTGTGTCTGGAGGCAGTGTTGGTGCTGCAGAGTGTATCTCTGTTTTCAAAGGTAACTAACAGTTTCCATAATGTTTTGGCAGGCCAGCCAGCTACCCTTTGGGATGGACCCCATTTCTGCAAAACAATCTGGTTTCACTTGTCCTTTGGAAATAGGGGCTTTTCAACAAGTTCCTAGTTAAAACCTGAAGTCAGTACTCACTGTGAGCTGGTTATCCATCCTTGAGAGCTTCCTGACAATTCGCTGCCAAATTGCATCTTCAGACAAAGTGTATTAAAAGGTATAAACTGAATTTGACTTTTTTCAAGAGACATCTAGAATGTCTGCTAAGGATTTCTGGAAGTTAATAGTTGAGCCTGAGATAAATGTCTCCTGCATACGTGAAACAGCTGCCCCAGAACCTGTTGGAGGACTTAATTTGAGTATAAACATACGTGTGCTTTTGCGTACACGCTGCACTTTAATTCAAGTTGACTGTTAGTTCTTAACTTTATTAGGATGTAGCTACTCAAACTGAAGATGTGGTCTGTGATCTTGATTTTATTACAGCAGGACGATAACTTCTTTTGAGATGTTGTTTGGGTTTTACAAATTGCTATCTTAAATATTGTTTTCCCTGAGTAATATTTTGAAGTTAAAAATGTGACAAGTGGGGGCAGAGTTGTATCTCAGTGCAAGGGATTTGGTTGACAGTATGTGTGTACTGTAAAATGGGAAATAAATCACCCTGTGTTGATGACCCTTGGACATTTACAAAGGGCTGGTCTTTATGTTGCACAAATAGATTCCGGACACAGGAAAGAGGCTTATGACAAGAGGATGAGATCAGTTTGTATAATTAGAGCTAGCTAATAATCCTTCTGCTCTCTGTTTTTCCAACTTTTACAGTATCTCTATTTGACATTGGGCATAGGGACTGCACAGTGATAGCGGCTGTGATTTGAGTTTTGTGGCTTTGTTTTTTATGTCTATTGAACAGTGAAGAGATGGGGGCAGAGACACCAGATGTGCACTCTTGAGAGAGCTTGCTGCCTTCCTCTGCTAGGCATGGCACAGCTTTTATTAACCCTACACTGCATCATCTTTTTCCAGGCTTTGGGTGGGAATTGAGTGATCCATTAAATGGTCTTTTGTTTTGACAGCAATGAGCTTGAAATGGTGCAAAAGAAGAGCCTTAATACTGAGACTAAATGTACTTGGTTAGATGTTCACCTCGAGTAAGACAGGGCTGGCTGAGCTGGGTAAGGGACTTATTATAGCATGGAAAAGGTTTAAGCTTATTTTTTTAATGCATATGTGTATATGCTTGCCTGTACCTGAGCTTTGTGTTAAGCTTCATGATTTTGGGAAGGATAATGGGATAAATTTGAAGCAGGGAAGGGTCAGGTGGAGCATGGGTGATGCTGGAGCAGCAGTGGGTGCAGCCCCTGGGCAGCCCAGCTCCCAGCACAGGAACAGCACTGGGCTGGTTCCTGCTGCCAGGAAGCTGAGCTACATTAAGCAAAATGAGTTAATCTATATCCAGAGCATTTTATTAAATCATCAGTCAATTAAATCAGTGATGCTCTGTTAGCTTGTGCTGCAGCTAGGCTCCCAGCCCCTCTGCTGCTCTGTAACCTGCAAGTTGTTCAGCTGTAGCAGCTCCCTGAATTCTCTTTGGTGGGCTGTTGTACGTGAAGGCCATGGTACTGAGGTTTCCAACACTGGTAGAAAGGGGAAAAAAAAGGATCTTAGATTGATTTTGCAATTCAATATGTTCTTTTTTCTAGGGGAGAAGGCTGTTGTGAATTTTCTCTTTCTTGCTGTGGAAGCCATCTACTGCGTCTGGGTTTCCTAAGAATGGCTTCCTGGGTTACCTCCACACCTTTGGAGGAGAGCGATGGTGGAGCCAGGCCAAGACAAAATACCTTTAAACCTCCTTTCCATCCCTTGCAGCCAAGAGAAACTCCAGCCTGTCTAACTGGATGGCAGCATATGGTTTTGTTTGCAGACAGGACGCAGCTGGGAAGCAGGATCACCTGTGGAAATGCTGCGTGAGGGATATTTACTTTTGCTTTAAGCAATCAATTTAGTGACAAAACATAACCTTCAGCAAGTTACATAAATTCAGATGACTGTATACAATTATGTGGGATTTTTTTAGTTGTAACTCAGCTGTGATAGTAAACACCATGCTGCAGTATGCTGGGAACTTGTTTGCTGCTGCATGTTTGAAGGTGGTTTCTTGTTTCCTCACCTCTTTTCCATTCCACAGTCAGCAGCTTCTGCTGGTGGTATCACTTTCCTAGGTGTCTGCAAAATAAACACAGGGTGGGATACCTCTCCCTATTCCTCCAGCCTCAAATTTCTGACTAGATATACAAAATTAGGCATTAGTGTAGCTATGGGGAAAGCTCTTCTGGATTGAGTGGCATCACTCCTGAAGGGATAGATGCGATGGTTTACTTGAGTCACTGCAATTGCAACTGCTCTATTTGTATAAATTTCTCCATGCATGTTGTTGATCTGGGTTATGGGCCTATTTCTCTTGCTGAAAATGTTTGTAGATTTTTGTCCTGGAATTTTTTTCTAGTCATTCTACATGGATTTCAAGGAGAGAGCATTAATACACTGATTAGAAAGCTTGTTCCTTTTATGAATGGTGAGTACTGGCATCCATTCAGTATGAAAGGAGCTTGTGGGACAAAGTATATGAGCAAACCTGTGTCTCACCCAGCACTACAGGGTGAGAGTAAGTTGTTGCTGGTCTGAAGGAAAAAGCAAAACCCCAAACCAAGAAGGGCTTGCTTTTTTTTTTTTCAAGCAATTGTCTTATAACAAAAAAAGGGAAGAAGACTGACGATGGATAATACAATGCAGTAATGTCATATACCACATATTAGAAAAGAGAAATATTCCAGCTCAGTAATTCCCTTGACACTAGAGGAGAACAATAAACTTGTGAAAGATGTTGCTATTTTAGTTCTCTGCATGAAATTCATGCTCCAGCAAGAATTCATCTGTATATGGCCAGTTGGTCTCCTTTCTGGTCCCCCCACTTGCTGTTTCCCCATCTTTATTTGTCTTGTGTAGTTTAGAGCAGAAGCACTGTAGGGCCTGAAAACCAATCCTCTTGATATTTCTAACCACTTCATAAATTACCATTTTGTAAAAGCAGAGAGTGGGGGAGTGCCCTTGAGGACACTGTGCTCTGTTGAATGAGAAGTGATGTGTTTTTGGAAGCTTGGTTTTATTTTCGTAGTGCAGCCGCATAGGAGGAAGCGATGCAGCCCGCTGAGATGGGTGGATCTGTGCTCCTGGGAAATCCCTGGATTTCTTTAAACTCTTTTACTACTTACAGCTTGTTTGTCTAAAGGGTGAGGATTGTCTGTAAGACAGGTTGTCCCACCATGGGTATATTTATTGGTGGCAAAGTTGCATTACAAAAGAAATTCGGCTTATTGCTTTATTATTAATTGCTTTCCTGAAAATAACCAGCATACATAGTAATTTTTGGATTTCTATGGGATATATGTAGTTTAGATTATCTGGTGAAGTGTTACTCCAGAGCCTTGAAGTCACAAATTTTAGTCCTTTCAAGGACTGAAGTCCTTACAAACTAGGGTTATGGGATGGTTTTGTATGGAGTAAATTCTGTCATGTTTAAAAGAAAGTCCTTCTTTGCCTTTTGGCCTGGTGATTTTGTGATGCAACCCCCCTCAGAGCTGGAAAGCCATCCTGCTTTCTCCACATTTCAGTGCATCTGTTAGAATGCTTTCTGTGTGATCCATAAATTCATCAGATTTGTGTGGCTTTGGGCTATTCTTTCTTGCCCACAGCCACAAGCTTTTCAGGGCTAAAACTGGTTTTTCCTTTGTGCAGCTGGTAGTGCATGGTGAAAGCTTTGCAAGTACAGAGCTTTGTTTCTAAACTCAAATGCCAACATGGGAATACCTAAAAGTTTAAGTGCTAAGACTTGGGTAGAGTTCAGCAAACCTAAATTTAAAGTATATGTAAAACTGAGGCTTGCTTAAAAAAAAAAAAAACCCTTGAAACTAAAATGAAAAGCTTGAAAAAATTCAAACACATAAAACTGAAGAGTTTAGAGCATGAGGGGGTGGGGAAAAGGGTAGGTGGGAAAAGGGTAGGTGGGAAAAGGGTAGGTGGGAAAAGGGTAGGTAGGTTTTCCCAGCCAAGCTGCCTTGAGCTGGAGGAGCATTGGCTTCACTTGCCTGGGATGCTTACAAGAAATATGGTAACTAATTAAGGTGAAATTAAATGGTCGCTGGGAGTAGCGGATGAAGTGGATTTATTATTTAGGCACTTGGTGTTCGTGTCCCTTCCCACTGCGTGTGCTGGTTTGTAAACTCTTCAGGGCAGAAACTTTGTTTGCACTGACATTTTTACAGCACGGAACCGATGGAGCCCTAATCCTGGCTGAGGTTTTGGGAACCACAGTAAATGCTTTTATTTCCTTTCACTGTCAGATGTTGCCATACCCAGAGAAATCAAGAACAGTCGTTTGTCCTCGTCCATGACTCTGTGCAGAATAACACTGAAGTTCTCTAGAAGAGACTTAAATACAACTTACTGTATTAATTTTTTAATGCCTAGCAGAGCAGAAGAGTAGAAATATATACTTCCATTTTTGAGAAGACTTCAGTGGCTTTCAGTTTTACTGACCTATGCAGAGTTTTACAATGTCTGAACCCACTGTTGCTTTTAAGAGCTTGAACATGGACTTTTATTTCATGTTCTACTTCCAAATTTGCAAATGTAAAGGAATCCCCTGTGTTATCCTAAGGGGAAAAACCTA
The DNA here is from genome assembly GCF_000691845.1 of Merops nubicus. NCBI lineage: Eukaryota > Metazoa > Chordata > Aves > Coraciiformes > Meropidae > Merops > Merops nubicus. Next base: position 4,933 of record NW_008631898.1, read on the forward strand.
ATACAATTCCAGAAACATTGCAAGATAAGTGTCTGGATTGGTGTAGAGCATGTGATAAACCTCCCAGGTACTGAAATAATAAAAAAAAATAATAATCAGCTATTTGCAAGAAATGATACGAATGTTTTAAATACAGGCAGCTGCTGCTGGAGCAGAATCTGCTGGCTGCCATGTGGGTGCCCCATGGCATGACTTCTTGTGCTGGCTGGGAGCTGGGCAAGAGAGGTGGGATTTATAGTTGCCTATTCTTGTTGCTTTGGCTTTCAAGGCAGTTCATGTGCAGTCCAGATCGTGGTCTCACGGTAGGGCCAAGGATTGTCACCACAGTCTACACCCCCTGATAGAGCAAGTGCTCCCTGCCCAACAAGGTAGAAGATGCTTTCCAGGGCTTGGAGCAGGCATCGGCCTGAAGGATGTACTCTAAAATAAAAGAAAACAGTTCAGCCTTTTTATCTCCTTCCTCACAGCTTTACACTTTAAGTAATTGACTGTATTAGGGTCCTCATGAATCTTGGCTTCATTATGACCAGTATGATCTTCCTTTTGTTTTCCCTTCTCTTACTGTGCTAAAGTTTTGGTTTTTGAAGGTTTTGCAAAGGCTGTTCCACATATACCCACTGGTTGGATAAGGTCACTTGTCTAGAGACCTAAATTTAGTCCTTTGCTGATGCAGAGTAGTCATTCAGGCTTATCTGTCAGTTTTTCCCATATGTTTTTGCCAAAGCACTTCCTAACAAGATAAAATATCTTCCAAACCTGTCTGTCTCCTTGCAAAGTAAGTTTGCATCCTTTGAAAAATTGGATTGACATGTACATTATGAACGAGCAATCACAGCAGCACTGTTCTGTGGGACACAAGTGAGGATTGCTTGCAGAACTGTTCTGGGAGCTCACCTGCCAAATAATACCTACTGTTACTAGTCCTGCTTTCATGAGTAAATCAGTCTTTATAAGAGCTGAAAGTAATGAAAACTATCAAGCATAACCATTTTAAGGCATTCTTGCTGTTGGAAGAGGAAGACTGATCTTGAAAAAAGGTATGAGTTGTTCTAGCTTTCAAACTATTGCAAAAATACTTGTCCATCTGCTGGCTGTTTTGTGGAGGGACTGCATTTTGATGAGCAGCCTTGGCAGGTAGCTCAGGGTTCAGGCATTTTAAAGTAAGTGGTACAAAAATGCTTGTTTGTAAAATAAGGAGAGCATGTGAGGGAGCAGGGAGAACTGGAATGAGCTACTTGGGCTATGGTTTAATTTTGTCTCACTAAAGGCAAACTGTGGGATCTGGAAAGGAGCAAAGTATGAACAAGATCCTGTGTGTTTTGTATGAAAAGCAGAGTGGTATTTCATCTCTTTTAAAAAGGGTTTGAAGTATTTGCAGAGCATTACCAGTACTGCAGACATGAGCAACAGCAGAAATTCCATTTTTAATTGTTTTGCATTCCTTCATGTTAGTATCTGGGATTGCTTAATGCACATATTAAATGAAAACTTAGAGCTTTCATTTAGGGTATTTTCTACTGCAATGGAGAAACTAACACAAGTGAAATTCTTGTTCAACTGACTCAAAACTCAATATAAATAAGATGTAGGAACTCCAGGGGGAGGCCTGAAAAGAGGAAAGATTCCTCTTTCTTAAAATCACCTTGATGTAGGACGAGTAATGGCAGTTTTGGACTATAAAAATGCTGACACAGAATGGTGAGCTTCATCTGTTTTGGAAGTTTTCTCTCACTTCTGCAAGGAACATTTTTAATATTTTTTTTTTAATGTAGTTTTAAATTGTTTCTTAAACAGTGCAGTAGAAGGGGAAAAAAGTGGCACCAAATTTCCTTGGGCAAGGTAGAGTTTGTCAGACTAATTGGTCTTCTCCAGCAGTGAAGAGAACTACAAATCTCTGCAAACACTTTTTGGGTGGGAGTGGGGGGAACTGATGGACAGTCAGCAATTAAGGATTGCTAATTGTTGTAAAAAGCCTTTATGAAGTGTGAGGATTGCTAGGAGGAAAAGTTGAACTGGGATAGATGTGAAGGGAAAGCAAATCTCACTTGAGATATCCTCAGTGCCAACATTGTCAACAGCTCAGGTGAGGAGTGCTTGTTCTTAGTAATATTTTAGAGTTGTTTGCTTAGTATGAGCATAAATTAAAATAAAAATTTGACAGATCCTTATTGATCCAAAAGAGAAAAAATAGAAAATGGATCTGTAAAATGGACCTAAAATTTTCTGAAAAATATCTTAAACTTCTCTTTTTTTTTTTTTCCAGTGTTCTGAGGTCATGAAACTTAATCCACAGCAAGCTCCATTATATGTGAGTACAAAATTTAAGTGTTTTTTTTTTTTCCTCTCTCCTACTATTCACACAATGCTTCCCACCACCCTCTTGGAGCTGCTGCTGCTTTTCTCTTTACTCCCTAGAGCTGTTATTTGTATGTATTCATTTGCAGGTGCTCAGTGGTAACACTCAGGTAAGTCACAGAGGTCCTCTGTCCAGCAGACAAGCTTAAAAGATGTTTGGAGATGTACAATGCTCTCACCACCCAGGCATCCCTTTTCTTATAGGTCATTTTCCTCCCAAAAGTGTTCTTGAGCGCATGGCTGTGTTCTTGTGACTTGGTGTGTTGAGAGGAGGCTGTAGGAAGAAATTGCTTGTGAGGAAAATAGGGCATCCTGGTGTGATAATGTGTTTCTGGTCAGAGTTTTAAACGTGGCAGGGAGGAACTGGAAGCAGAGAGCAGCTCAGCTGTGCTGTGACTGCTGCAGCAGGGATTGGTTTACGTCAGCCTCTTGGAAGCTTGTAAGTGAGGAACAAGCTTCCTCTTGCTCTTGAATAGCAGCTTTGTTGCAGAACGTGGGGACTGTCAAATCAGACCTGGATTTATGGGGGTGTATGCATATCTGTTAAATTTGTGCCAAAGCTGCCAGCCAGGTTTGTAACTGCTTAATATCCTTATTGCCTTGCTGTGCTCACAGCAGGGTTAGGCAGTGAAGCCACCCTGTGCTTATGGCCCTACCCACAGGCCTTGCTCATAAGGGTAGAGCTGGATGCAAGGATGGAAAATTTGAAGGGAAAATTGCTTGGAAATATTGCTTTTAAGGGGAAGGAAGGAGAAGCAATCAGGACTGGTGATAGACCTGTACCTTGGAAAGTGTTGTGTGTTGTAAACAACGGATCATACTGACCTTTAATGCCAAGGAAGCTCTTAAATTTTGCCTACTTTTAATTAGCAGCTGGCAGTTTGTATTGGAATTTATTCTGTTTACTGTACTAAGTGTTGTGCTTGAAGCAAGATGAAAAAAACCCCTATGTAATGTGACTTCACGTGGGGAGAATGGCTTTCCTGGAGGGCACCACGATATTCTGTTTTTTGAAACTAAATGTTGCCTGAATTTTGTTAAATCAGAAGCCTACTGAATGCACTTTGGCTTCAAATAAACCTATATTAAACTTTAGGACACATTAAAATAGAATGAAACTTATGTGCAGGTAAATGTAAATGGTACAGTAGAAACACATGAATGGTAGAAAGCAGTATAAAATTAGCCTTATCTTTTGAACAGCATATGACTTAACTAATCTGCTGGCTTTGTTTTCCCAGTCTTATTATCTTCTGGCTTAGTTTATTTTCCCACCGTTTTGTGTGGGTTGGTATTTAATATGTAATACTGGAGTAGTATACTTAAAAGTCCTCATCCCCACGTGACAGTGAGGAGGACTGGGCTGAGGTTAAATGTAGCCCAGTGTAAAATAATGATTCTGTGGTGCTCAGGATAGTGCTTCTTTGCAATGCAGATAAATTGATGGCAGCATTATTAATACATCAGTGACTTCCTTTTCTCTTTTCCTTCCCTGGACAAGCATGTAAACAAATCAGCTCACTTTCAAAACAAATTTTGTTAGCTCAAGGAAGAGGCAGGAGGGGCACAAAGATGAACTCAAACTTTGTAAATTCAATATTTAGTCTTCCTTGTTGCTCTTGGTGTAAATGCTTTGTAGGTTAAGATCAGTCTTGTTTTGCACCTGTTAGCTGACAGCTCAGCTCATCTGAGAACTGCTAAGTGTGAGCACAACATAAACAAAAATTCATCTTCTTGATATTTCTGTTTTTCAAAAGGCAGACACAACAGTCTTGTGGCTTGGCCATTGGTAGGTGAGTACCAAACCTCACCAGGTCCCTTCTTCAAAGTGATGTCAGCTCTGTTTTGTGTGTACAGGCTCCTTGATTTTGTTTTCAAATAACTGAAAATAGCATCCTGTGAATATCTCCATAATTAATTTCACTTCTGTGGAGTAAACAACTGGAAGTAACAGGCAATACAAACATGTCAGGGGATCTCCCTACATTTGTCTGCTCTCAGGAAAAAATGTTCCCCTAAATTTTCCTCCTCCTGTTCTTGATACATTTGAATGGCATCCTTTATGCTCCTCCTTTTCTAAGCCAATAGATTAGCTTCATGATGATTAAATTTTATTTTTTGAATCTTGGATGAGTTTCATCCTGAAAGCTCCATTTGGTAATTTTTATCAGCAGCCTAACTGAGCTTCTTTTAGGAGGAGAAAGTAAAAAGTGATGTCTCCAGTTCAGTTCCTAGAAGAGCACAAGCACATTTTTAGCCTATCTGTTAATGACCAGTTTGCCTAGATTAATATCTTACAACTATGAAAAGTGTTTTGGGAACGTGAGATGTCCGGTGGTACGTGGGAATAAAGTTTCATGGGTGATGGAGAAGGTGTTAATGCCACATAGGCACAGACAGAGGGGTAGAGATTCTTGTATTATTGATGTCAGTGTGCATAACTAGAGAGGAGACAACCTGCTGCATTGTTGGTGCCTTCTTATGGCTGCTGGGACTGTTACTTGCCTCTTCTCTAAAAATCAGCTGTCCTGAGTCTGGAGAGCTTGTGACCACTGGGAGGTCACAGCCTGTGACTATGCAACTGTTGCCCTTTGTAAGTGTAAAGATTAAGAGGTAAAGTGGAAAACACATCCTGTAGTAATGAGTGTTGTGTTTTTGTGATTAAACGAGTCTGTCCCATCTAAGCATTGCCTGATTGCTGCTTAATGAGCTTGCTGCAGTTAGGGCTGGGACAGGACAGATGGCCCCTGGCTGATTCAGTTGGTTTGAACCATTATCTTCAGTATCTCTCACCCAGAGCTGGTCCTTACCTGCCCTTAACGCTGTTTAAGGAGCTCTCCTGGGCCAGGCCTGGTGCTGTTCCTGCAGCAGTCACGGGGCAGAGGAGCTTGTGCCAGGAGAGATAGAGCAGCCAAGTGTTCCCCAATATAGCAGGGGGAAGGTTCACCCTGGTGTGATGCTGTTAATGCTGGTGCTTAAACAGGCTGGAGGTTCCAGCAGCTGTCCCATCTGTACCACTGCCAGCAAGTAATGGCCTTTATGAAAGGAAGAGTTCCTGTGCAGAGGCTGAGGCTTAATATTGTGGTGTGAGTTTGAAAGGAAGGTGTTCAAACCCACTTCTTCCTTCCTCAGGTATCTTGAGGTACTAGCATCACCTGCTGTCTTGCTGCCAGCAGTGGTGCTCTGAAGAAGTTGAGTAGTAGAGTAGGGAAGTCAGTGACAAGGTCTTCTGTGGTTCAGGTAACTGATGATGGATTGTTCTCCATAGGACAGCAGTGGTCTTAAACTTTGTCCTACAAGCTTGACTTGAATTCGAAGGTGGCTTCCAAAGCCATAATCAGCATAGGATGGGGAGGAGTTTAACAAAATGAGCTTTATCTCCCAGCTTTTTCTGTAGCAGGGGTCAATGTTACAAAAAGCAACTGACCCTTGGCTGGATTGAGTGGGTCTGATGTCTGTTATTTTCTTCCCAGTGTGTCATTATATGGGTCATGCTTTACACAGTCTTTGGTGCAGCAGTGTGTGTTCTGTGGAAAAGGGACTCTGTGATACAAGATCCTTAAATTGATCTCTTCAGTTGTGTTTTAGTGCACGATGAGGGGTCTGCCAAAAAAGTCAGTGTGGCTGGACAGTCCTTTGCTTGCCTGTCTCGGGCTGTACTTGGGAATGTCTCTGTTGATGCACAGGTAGGGGATTAAGTCTGAAACTGGCTTTTCCTACATCCTCTTGTATTTCAGTGCTGTTCCATGGATTCGAGGGCTCTTATCAGACAGAGCATAATGGCTGAAGGACAGTGTTTCAAACCTGATTTCTGATCTGCCTGGGGCCTTGTGCTCAGAATCCCAGAGTCTCAAAGCTGAAGGACCAAATCGTTCCATTTTCTGGCAGGGTTGAGGTGGAATGGGAGAATTAAAGCAGTCTTTGATGGGAAGTCAAGAGCTTCAGTTTTATAAGTTTTTAATAAAAACTTGTAATGAATCTTGCTGATCATCTTTTATAAAAGTTATATATCTCTACCAACAAAAATCAAAATGTCAACTTCTGTGTTAAGTACTTCCTAGCTATTGTCAGCGTGTTAAGGGAACATCTAGATCATTGAGTAGCATGTGGATAGAAAAAAAGGCTTAGTGATGCTCTAAACAATGGAGATTTATTATTAAGTGACCTTTGTTATTATTCTGATTCTCTGTTTATAAATTAAATAGTTTAAATTAATTGCTTAGCTTAAACTCAACTATCATTAACATTCAGGCAAGAGAAAGAAAATGGAAAATAGCTCTGTAAAGGTCAAGTGTTGATATTTTTATAGGTGCTGTCATTGAGATTCCAGCAGAGTATTCCTGTACTGGGGTTGGGCTGGGGTAGAGTTAATTTTCTTCACGGTAGGTAGCATGGGGCTGTGTTTTGGATTTGTGCTGGAAACAGTGTTGATAATGCAGAGATGTTTTCCTTATTGCTGGGCAATTCCTACACAGTCAAGGCCTTTTCTGCTCCTCACCCCAGGAGCGAGCAGGCTGGGAGTGCCTGAGGAGCTGGGAGGGGACCCAGCTGGGACAGCTGACCCCAGCTGACCAAGGGGATATCCCAGACCATATGACATTGTGCTGAGCAGTACAACTGGCAGGAAGGTTGGCCAGGAGGCTGCTGCTCGGGTATGGGCTGAGCGTGGGTCAGTTAGCAAGCAATTGTTTTCATTTGCATTGTCTTTCTGGGGCTTTATTTCTCTCTATTCACCTTTTCTTTACAATTTTTTTTATATTGTTCTTTTCAGCTATTAAAATGTTCTTATCTCAGCCCATGAGTTTTCTCACTCTTACCCTTCCAGTTCTCTTCCCTCCTGTTCTGGGGCAGGCAGTGAGTAGAGACTGTGGTGCTTAGTTTCTGTCTGGGGTTAAACCACAACAATTCAGCAGG
>NW_008631898.1:12214-22104 GCF_000691845.1 Merops nubicus
AAAGGATCAAGGATCACAAGCTGCGCCCTTATTTTTAGCCAAACTTTAATAAATATTATGCATGCATGTGAGTGAATGATCAAGGTTGAGTCTTCAGCTGCACACAGCATCCTGAAAAATCTTTTTGTAATTCCAAAGTGACCTGCATGGCTTCTGATTTCAGCCTCTGCTGGCTGTAGGATCTTTGTAATGTTACTGATTGGTCTTCTAGCCCAGTCACATCTCCTGCCACTCTTAATTTATTTTTTTTTAAGAAGAATAACCTTAGAGCTGTATTGGGTGTGAATGTGGTAGGAGGGGACTGGGGTGACACGCAGAGGACAAGCTGTGAAGCCTTAAGTGTCTTTTCTTGATTACTACCAAGGCTGCAACCTCAGATCTGCCTTTAAGAGGAGAATGTTTTTTCATGGTGATAATGATCAGTGGGTGTGAAATGGAAAAGATTAGCAGCTGGAGAAGGATGATGTATTGCTGCAAACTTTTTCCTTTTTCCTTTTTGATTAAAAGGAACAAACTTGTTTTAAATCACAGCACTCCTCCTCTGCATGGTTTGTTTAAGGTGTGCCCACGTTATTTGCAGTGACAAACCCAAATGTGTCATAACTGGTGATTGCATGGGAGGGCAAACACTTAATTGATAAAAATGCTTCCATTGACTTAGGTCTTTAATCAGGTCTGTGGATGGAGTCTCTTGTATAAACTGCCACTTATGAGCTGTATAACCTGCAGAGTTTCTCAAGGAGAGGTTTGATAGAGATGAGAGCTTGCACTTCCAAGGCAAAATGTCATGCAACTTAATGAAGTATGAACTTCAAAAGCCTCAGAAAGAATGCACTGACCCTGTCTTGATATAACCTGGGCTTTGAGTACAGTAGGTCCTCTCTTCTGTTAATAAACTACTCCTGTAGATTTCCCAGTGTGTCCTGCTTTAATCTAAAATGGGAAGAAAGGGATAATGCCTGTAACATTTGTCTCCCACTTATCTATTTCACACAGAAAGGTGCCCTACTGAAGTGCTCTGTGGTGCACTCCTGAGAAAAACGAACGTGATAACCTCTGATGTTAATGTTCTAAGGAAAATAACCTCTTCTGAACAAAATATTAAAGGATTAAAGAATGAACTTTGGAATCCAGAGATGTTGAGGCTTGGGGCAGCAATCAGTAGTGTCTGTCCCAAGTGCTGTGGCTGCTGGTGTCTGTGAGGGCAGCGAGGGGTTGTGTAGGCATGTGTGCCTGGCAGCCAGCTTCCTAGCGTGCCTGAAACCATCTCAGCTCTGACTTGTGCACTATTGTATGCTAGGTAATTAATGATCTTCAGACATCTCTACCAAAAGGACAAAGACAAAATGGAATACCTTTATGATCCTACAGAAAAATGTTGTCACTGGGTTGGCAGCCAGGGTTTAGTTACTTTTCTACTAACGCTGAATTTGTTTGCTTAGTGGCACCTATGGTGGTGACAAAGGCCACTGTGATGCCTGAATATCTGAGATCAGTCCACCAGAAAAAGCAGAAAATACCTCACATGCCTTTGATGTGGGGATTTCGAATGAAAATGACTACATAGAAAAGACATGTCTTACTTTCTCTTGAGGCCCTCGGGCAAGAGGAGAACCAGCCTTGATCTTTAGTTCAACTCTGTGGTGAAAGGATCTGATAAACACCTTGTCTTTTGTTTGGTACTTGATTTCTTCCTAATGACAAACTAGCTTTCTGCCCCACCTTCAAAATGTCTCAAATTATGAATGAGTGGAAGGCCTCTGAGTAACTTTTACAGATAAAATATTTGCTTGTGGTGTTTGTGGAAGAACCTGCTGCTTCATTGGTTTTAAAGTCAGTTGGGGCGCCTGAATAAACTGAATTTTTTGAGAGGAGTGCATTGCAACTTGTCTGGTTCTGCTTTCATTCTGCAGGCAAAATAGTTTCCTCACTAAACTGTGCTTGACCTCATCTTTTAAGTTTTTATCACTTAAGTCCTTGATCCAGATACTTTTCATCCTCCACTTTGCAAATTCTGGTCTGCATTGTGCAAGAAGCCATTCCTTCTGTTGAAATGGGCATCTGGCTGCTGCCACCTGAGCTCTGCAGCATCCTCTGGCAAGCTGCCTGCTACTTCTCAGTTCCCTGGTACCTGAGTCAAGACTTGGGTTGCATGGTTTGGTTATCAGGAGGCTGTTCACTTGGTTTGCTCCTCTAAGGTAGGCATTTGCTAGCTTGTGAGATCTGTGTGATGTATAGGACTTTATGAAATGGTCACATCTGTGCATTTACTGAAGGCAGCTTTGGCTGGGGAAGTTGGTAGAGTCTACCTGACCATCAGCAGCTTCCTCCAGGATAAGCCATTGATGAAAATGCAGCTCAGAGGCCCTTTCTCAATCCTTCCATGCAATCTGAAACTTAAAATGCTTGTGATTTGGGTTCAAAGCCCTCCTCCCATAATTATCTGTTTGATCTTTTCTTCTGTAATCTGTTTTATGGGTATGAATATGCTGGTAAACAATAAATGGTCTAGCTTAAAGTCTGGAGTGCTTGTCTGAAATTCTGCCCTTAACTCACCATTACTTTGCAGCATTATGTGTGAACTTGAAATAATGACTTCCAGAAGAAAGATGCTAGAGCTGGTACAGGGTAGGAGTGGAAAGGGAGAGGAGACAATTATCTCCTCTTTTGGGAAGCTATTAGATTGCTTCAGCCTGTTTTCTGCAACTGCAAAAGGAACACAGCAATGAGCAGTAGAGATCAAGACTTCGTGTTGAAAAGCATGAAAATACTCTTCAACTACTCATGTATTTATACAGAGAGTTCATAAATATTATGTTTAGAATGACCAAACAAATTTCCCATCTCCTTCATGAGGATACACATCCCTGCTTTATCTTCTGCAACAAAGTGCTGACAGTCATTTTATTAGGCAGTTCTTACAGAAAAGCTATGGGGTGGTTAGGAAGAAGTTGATTTGATGAAGGCATATGTTCAAATAACCTCTCAAATCTCCTGCACTCTACCTGCTGGTACCTCCTGTCAGCTTCTGAAGGTTGTGCTGCATGTGATGCCTCTGCAAATGCTTGTCCTTTGCTAATTAAAGCAATCCATATTGTTCTTGGACAGAAAATAAACCAAAAGGTGATAGCGTTGTGAAGGATTGATGCTGTGCACTGCCATCAAGTGGCAGTTCTGTTGCAGGACACATTTTCTGTGCTGCTTTCTGTAGGGTCCCTGCATTTATCTTTGTTTCAAAATGTTTCTTCTAAGCATTGCAGAAATTTTATCTATCTAGTAGCTGTGGTTATGGGGGGTGTGTGTGTGCTTCTTCAGCAAGATAACAGTTTCTATTCTTTAATGGCAAAAAATGTCACTTTAAAAAGTGCCTCAATCATTACAGTAGCTCCAAGTACTGTAGTTGTGAAATATGTGTACTGGCGAGGATATTTTGCAGCTGGCAGGAAAAGGAGTGCTCAGAAACACTCTGAGCTCTGTCTCTTCAAGGGTTTTGCTGTAGAGGAGGCTGAAGGACTAGGAAAACTCCATCCTTCTGCTCTCTTATGCCATTGGATGGTAGTGTTCAAATAGGATTGTTTTTTTCCTTGGAGATACCTTAAGGCTATTTGTGAAAATACTTCGGTAGTAGGAGATTGTTTCAAATAACGTGTTGTCATTTGTACTTTTTCTTCCAGGAATTGTGACTCTGTCCACCTCTTTGGTGCCAATAAAATAGCTGAATTTCTGTTAGTCACTGGATGCATTGAGACTGCCTGCTGTTTGTCCCAAGCACTACAAGTTTGTTGTTACTGCTGTGTGAGTTACTAGCAGGAAATACTATCAATCACTCAAGCAGCTGGTAATAACATTATCTGGTTTGGTTCTCTAACAGTGTAGTGAAGAACAGAAGAGGCTTGACAATGAGGCCAGAGCAAGTTATTCCCATCAATTTCAGTGAGTTTTATAGGAATTGATTGGGGTAGTTTCCATGTTTTCTGAAAAAAACTCCTAACAGTAAGATCAGTACTTGTAGAAACTGGAAGGTACCGGAGGGGATGTTCTGATGTAGAGAAATTCCCTCTACCTTTTGTCTTCTCTTCATGTTGTGGCATTATGTGGAGACTTGCATAGTTTAGAGGGCAAGCCCCAATGTGGTATTGCTCGTGTACCTCCTCTGTTCCAGAGCTGCATGGGGCTTGTGGTGGAAGGGGTTTGGGGCTGCTGTCAGTAGTTGTTTATTCAGGAAGTACAGGCCGTGGTGACTGAGGACAGCAAGCACACATTCTTTTTAAATTAATGGTTTGGCTGACTCTAAACTACCCAAATAAATGAAAAATTAGATCAATATTTTCTTCACTATGCTGCTAATTTCACCCAAACAATAAAATCATCACAACATTTCTTCTCTAGATGTTTGCATTTGAAAAAGGATTTGAGTGGCACTTTTCTCATCCTTTCTGTTTTCCTCTTTGTTTGGCCATGCTACTGTTAAAATTATTGTTAATTTTATCACATCTTTCTCTATGCTGAAGATACGTGGCCTTGGCTGTTGAGTTCTGTGAAGTCTGTCTGCATGGCACAGTCCAGCACCAAGCAGATGCACCAAGCCTGTCCTCAGCAAGTGTTGGTAGCCTAAGTGGTGCAGAGTGTGTGGAACCCAGTGCTCAGGCAGTGATACAGCTAAATTAGCTATCAACAGCCCAGTCTAACAACTTGCCTGGCTTGTGTAGCCAAGTGGTATGTGGCAGAGATGCACCCACACAAATAAATCATGTGTCTCTTTCAGCACTGGCGAGATCCTGTTACTCTGGGTTTTCTGTTGGCAGTCTGTGGAGGTTTCCTTCAAGCTGCCTGGGTTAATATGTATGTAATACTTTATATTGAGCATCAAGATACCATTATGATTCATCTTTGAGCTGACTGATGTGGAAACCAACAGAAACATGCTCTGTCAAAGGATGTGGGCCTCTACTAATGGAATTCTTCAAGTATACCCATTTCTGCAGGAGTTTGTGTTGCACAGGCTGGTTCAGAGTAGGAAAATCTATCGTGTGCTATTCTTAAATCATTCATCTCTTTGCAAATAAACCCTGCTGTAGGATTAGACACCTGGCCTGGGTTGGGATGCTGTGTGGCTGTGAGGTTGCAGTAATAAATCAGCCATAAGGATCCTGGCTCTGCTGACAAGCAAGTTGAGGGTATTTGTGCTGTGTTTTAAGCAGTCTCACTCAGGATGCATCTGTGGGAGCCAGCTCAGCCCTGGAGGCAACACTTCAGGGCTGTTAATCACAGATGTCCGTGTTATCCTTCATATTCCTTTTACCCAAAGAGTATTATGAAGTAAATGATCTTTTGACTCTGCAGCCCTGCTTTGCGACAGCTTTTTATCCATGGCTTTTTATCCATAAGGATGCTTTTGGGCCACATTTTCTCATCTTTGGAGGAAGAAAGTGATGGAGAGAAGAAAGTTATTTTGCATGTACGTCAGTGTTTCAGTCGTGGCTTTCTGGCTGGTGTTGGAAGAGGGGATCAGTCAGCTCAGCGTGGTGTTAATGAAACATGGAAGTTATCACCTCTAGAGTTGCTATGTGTACTGGCAGAAAAACATGTACCACCATTCTGCTCTTTTGGTGGTCTGTGGGCAAGACAAGGTCTGTGATTGTATTTTCCTAAGCATAGGAGACTGCTTTGCAAAATCTGGCCTTCTCACAGAGGAGTTCAGTATCCCTGCCATTAACCTGAAACCTGTCATTGGTAGAAATAATAGCACTGCTCTTAATTTAAAAAGGAAATAAAGTTAGGTTGGGGATTTAAAAAGAATTATTCTTATTATAAACTATTAAAGTTGTTCTTGTTGTCTTTTGTAATTTAAAAGAAAAAATGATTTTAAGAAAACAAAAACTCTCTGCTTCATGCTCCTTAAGATTAAAGAGTTTGACATCATTGGAAGGCCTGAAATCAACCCCACACTTGGCAGCTTGCCATTCTGTTTACTTCTGGAGTCTCTCCCTGGAGGTTTTATCTGCAGGAGGTTGCAACACTCCAGCCGAATGACATCCATCTTTCTCCACGCTCCTGACCCAGGTCACTGCCTTTATCAAAAAGGATCTCTCCAGGCGAGGAGGGATTTCTAGAGCCACTCGTGTTCAGACAGATTTCACAGCCCTACCTTTGTTTCTGGGGACTGGAGTTCTGCAGAATAGACTGTTTGATGTGGCTTTTCTCCCGAATGCTCCTCGGAGTTAATCCATACTGGTGAAATTGAGGATGTCTGTAATGACTGCTGTTAGCTGGCTGTAACAGATACCTCTGACCTCCTCCCATGGTCTGCTCCTCTTTATGTACAGGCGCTGGGAGCTTGCAGGGTAAGAGGCCACATCTGCAAAAGGGAAGGGAGGTTTCAAGCTGTGGCTTCACATCTGAGAGTGAAGTACCAGGAGGCAACTGAGAAGCCCTAATAATGTTCCCATGAGAGGAAATGCACTCGAGATGAAGTGAGGTCCCCTGACAAACTCACCCTATGCTAAGGGAGAGGGGAAAGGTGACTCAGATGGGTGTTCTGAAGGTAGGACTGTCCTCAGGGTCCACTCCTCAGTGTTCAGCTGCCCATCGGCTTTTAGTAACCTGGAAATAGCAGTCTGGAAGAGTTTCCTGATCATGGGTTATCTTCTTGCCATGAAAGGAGAGCATCTCTAGGTTTTCTGAGCCAGCAGTGATAGCAGTTGGTGCCTGTGTTGCAGCTGGCTGGTCAGAGCACTTAGACCTGGAAAAACTGGGATCCAAGCCTTCCTCAGTTGAAAGAGTGATGAGAGCAACAGTCATGTTTGCTCTTAAAAATAGTTGCCTAAAGTCCTATTTCCTTTTGCCATTAAGAGCCTGTATGGCTGTGCCTGGTTTTGTTCTACATGAAGATGTCTGTGTGTGCCGTGGGCGTCCTTTCCAGATGTGGTTCTCCAGGGGGTTAAGCATATGCATATGTTTGCACCAACCCAAAGTAACCTTAGATGGGAGGGTTCTTCCAAGATACTCAGCCAAAGACAGAGACAGTGTCTGGAAGCAAATATTTGGCTGTTGATCTTGTTGTGTATTGGCAGAGGTAGATGGTAATGGATCATCAAACATCTAAACAGTTGTCTTTTTCTTGTGGGATAACTTCTGCTACATTTTCTCAAGCTGCCTTGCAGTTGCATTTTCCATCCTCCAGCTGATTTCAGAGCATTTTGCAGTTCTCAGTTTGAGGTGGAATTGTCTCAACATTCCTTTTGATTTTGTCTGACTGAATTACTGTTGGTCCTGCACACTTTCCAAAGGAAAGGTCACGTGATTGAAAAACCAGCTCTTCCTCCACAAGCCATTTGGATGAAAATGCTGTTTGAACCATAATTCCCATTTCATTGCTGGGGGAACTCACGGCACAGAGATGTGAAAGGATTTGCCTCCTACTGTAATTACTGTAATGTGTGTGCTCCGTGTTGAGCAGCAGCTGGGGTAACAGCAAGTCGAGCTCAACCTAAAAATGAATAAAGGTACCAATGAGCCTCAATTCCTTGAAGGAGGAGGAAGAAACCACAGCTCTGATCTTTGTGCTGTCCTCCTTGGTACAGTGCAGCTCTTTTGAGAGCTATATAGAGCTTCCCAAAGGCCAAAAGAAAAAGGTTTCAGAAGCATATTTCTCCTTTTGTGTCCCAACATAGTGCGATAAACCCTGACCCAACAAGCATCTGATTCCTGTGAGGGGTAGTGGAAGGAACATGAAGCTTGTTGCAGTGACAGGTTACATCTACTTGTCTAATCCAGCCCCTAATCCAGCCTCTTAATAAAGCATCATAGCGCCGACATCTACAGCAGCTCTTGTAAGGAAACATACTGGGAGGAGGGAAGGCTTCTTTCCTTGGATGTGAATCTCTATCCTGTCTAACTCATGGATTTTTCCATTCAGGAGGATTGCACTGGCTAGTTTTTTCCTGCATGAGACACCAGCCAGAGATGGGTGTCAGCAGCAATTTTGCTGTTCGGTGTGGAACAAATTCACAATTCCTGGTTGCTAGTGTTGTCTTCATTAAAACCAAAATGCTAAAGTAATGCCTGAGTGCTCCAGTGTTGCTATTTAACACATGCTTCAGTTTCATAAGTATTTTTAGACCGTCTGTGGGGAGGTTAGAGTGGGTGGTTAGTGGGTTAGATAACTTCCAAATTTCCAGCGTGAACCATGAGGGGGAACACCAGCTTAGAAGTCATGTGATCCAGCTATAAAAATACAGATTTTGTTGTTGTTGTTTGCTTGGTTATTATTTACAAACTTTATAACTTGTCAGCCAGCATGCTGAGAATATTCTGTCCTTCATAATCCATTGCAGAGAAAGGTGCCTGTTGCTGGTAGAGCTGATATCCCTCAGGGAAATTCCCCCCTGCCAGCTAAACTCGTGGTTTTCATCTTGAGGTCTTCAATTCCTCAATTTCCAGCCCTGTCCTTGTGGTCCCAAATGTTGACCAGTTCCCCAAAATGAAGCCCGAAGTCAAAAAGAGAGATGTCTTTACATACTTAAGACATTTGTTTCTTTTTGGAAGGTAGATACTGTTTTTGAGTTAATATCATAAGTGATATTAATCCTTTTGAGTTTAAAGATTTTGTTTACTTCGTCACCACTTTCAAATATTGCTGAGGTCATCTAATTTAATAAAAACAAACAAAAAAACCCCCAACAAAACACAAAAAACAGCCTTTGAAGGTAAATAGCTTGTTTTAACAAGCACAGAAACCAAGTCTGAGGAGGAAGAAATGATTACTCAGAGCTACTTGTACTTTGCCTGCAGACAATCCACATGCCTTTAACTGCAGCACTGAGAAAACAAATACCTGTAGAGGTGGACTTGTCCTCATGCCAGCAAAATGTGCTGACAAACAGGTGCGTTGCTTGTCTAGTTTTGAGTTTTAGACCTAGTAACAGTTTTTTGGCCTTTTTAGAGCTGATTGTGTTTCTGCTGCCTTAACTAAGGCCAGAGATGTGCCACCCTCAAATCCCTTTTTGAACTGGACTGTAGTAGTTTAAAGCTCAAGGTCAGGCTTGGCTTTTTCAGTGTCCCCATCCCTTGGCTTTCTCTCTTTGGTTTGAGGAAGGGAATATATTTAGAGACAAGAGCCATATCCACCTTCTTTACATTCTGTTACAGCTATCTGGAACGAGGGATTTTTCAGATCCAAACGAGGGAAAGGGTGACCTCTTTCATGAATGGACCAAAATGGAATGTTTTCATTTCCAATGGGCTTTAAGCCAAGTAAATATTAGGCGATCCAAACTAGTTTTGAAATTAAATTATTCTTATTTATTGGAGCATTCCAGAGAATGGCTTTGATCTATCTGTACTTCACCAAAGGGATATTGGCAGGCTGGCCTCCCATTTCTAGGCATTTGGGATGAAAGAAGGGTTATAATAACCACCTTGTGTGGCAGTGATACTGAACAGATGACATTTTTTGGACAATATTAAATGAATAAAGGTAAACATACTTCAATTAAAACGTTTTTGGAGGCTGAATGCAATAGGGCTGTTGGAAAGTCTTCTATGTGGGTTGGAGGAATTTGGCTGCGTTTGTAACTGATTTTATTTAACTCAAAAAATGTTGGAAAAAGAGAAGTTTGTTCTGTGCATTACTTCCCTCCTGAGTATGTTGTTTGAATAGTGTTTTGCCAATGACCAGGCCCAACAAAAATGATAACACCAGCAGGGAGATGAACCAATACACAGACTGTATTGTAGACAGAAATGTTACTATGTGAATGACCGCCGGGGGTACAAACAGGTCAACCAGCTCAGACATGATCAACACCACCCCCAATGATCCCACAAACAACATGACCCGGCCCACAACAGGTGGTACAAACAGTGACCAGAGGTTGCCCACAGTTGGC
>NW_008631898.1:22249-54790 GCF_000691845.1 Merops nubicus
CCCACCCCCACCACCCCCCCCCCCCCCCCCCTGCCAGTGGTCCCAGCTTTTATCCCCAAGCAGACCCCTGACCTTTGTCAGCTCCCTGCGGGACCCCTGGGGCTCATTTCCCTTCTGGCTCTCCCTGCAGGGCCGGCCGCACCCTGGGGGGAAGCTCTAAGGCAAACTCACCACCTCTGGATGAAGGGCTGTGGGAATCACCCCTATGTCAACCTTAATTCAGGGGCTTGGGGTTCAAACCCCAGCATTTCAAATAGAAATTTTTAAATTAAAATTGGCAGTGGACAATGAAATTAACTTGGAAATAGAGATATGTTGAAGGAGGAAGGTTTTTCTTATGTAGTGCATTGTTCTTTTGCTTCTGGGATCTCAGATCACATCACACACAGTAAGCTGGACCAGGCACAGTACAGCCAAGAGGTGGCTCAGATGACACCTGTAAGTAAATGGAACCATGTGACAATTAAGAGACATATTATTGGTCTTGCTGAAGATATTAGAGACAACTTAAAAAGGCAAGTAAAGGAAAAAAAGAAAAAGAGATGCTCAGTTATCCTAATAAAGTTATTTGGTGTTCTCCAGCCATTTGGTGGAGGGTTCTTCAGAAGAGAAGAGGAGGAGGGAGCAGGATGGTGGAGACCATCACACCATGAAGTACTACTTAGACATAGTTGAAGACATTTCTATCAGCTGATGATGATTTGTGCTCGCTCTAGACTGTAACAAGAGGAATAAACAGAATTAAAATATGTGAAGAGTGGATATGTGGTTAGAAAGGACTGTTGGAGGTTGTCTAGTCTGAACACAATCCAGAGCAGAGCCACCTTCAAAATTAGGTCAGGTGTTTATATGAGATCTATTTTTTTTTTTTAAGCCCTGACTTAGATAGATTTCGGGTTATTTGGAACCTCTGATGTTGATGAACACGTGATGTTCTTTCATCTATTGACATGTTTTTTGTCAATAACAAAGCATAAAAATTAGCTTTTGCAAATGCTATTATTTTTCCTTGACTTGTGAGTAGTTTGCATGGATAGACAGCTCTCTGCTCCTGTGCACTCTGTGGATTTGCTTTCCTTTCATAGGAACTGGACTACCTGTGCTTGATTTCTGAGTGAAATAAAAGAAAAATCTCCTTTAACAGATTCCACTTTAAACAAGGAGCCCTGCTGATGAATGTCCTGAAATGTCACCTTCCTTTTAAGTCCATTTAACTCCTTTGTATGTTCTTGCCTGAAGGGAGGAACAGTTTGAACAAAGGCGGATTTAAAAACCAAAGCACAAAGTGTTTGTAGGTTAAAACTTCAGCATTTGGTTTTTTTATGAACATCCACTCAAAACTGGATCTATTTCCTTGAAATGGAATGTTTAGTTTTCAGCTCAGCGTATGAACTGGTCATGCTTGAATTTAAAGCTTGATTTATTTCTTATTGCACCTGTTTTTATTTTAACACTGACTATATACAATATATACTTTTGCTACATGATTCCTTTCTCCTCAGCTGGAAGTCTGGGCTGATATTATCACGTGAGAATTTCCTAAAATGTGCGTTTGTAACTCTGCAACCTCTGGAAATGCAAATTAGACTCACTGCTTCATTAATCTTTCCTGAATTGATGGTTTTCTTTCTTTCTTGTGTGTCACAAGACTGACCCATATATTTGTTTTTAAGACGAGGAGCTGGTTGTGTATGGAGCTGCAAAACCTTGTTTCAATCAAAACAAGGTGCAGTCCTGCCCCTGGCAGGCAGTACCAGACAGGCCAGATCAGAGGAGAACTGGACGTGAACTTGGAGGAGGAAGCTGTGGTGGGGTGGAAAAGGAGCTGAGATGAGGGAGAAGGGGAGGAGATGCAGGATGGAGCGTGGGAAGCGATGCTAACGCAGTACGGGTGGATGGCAGGGCTTGGAAGTCTGGGATTTTTCTGGAATACTTATATTTAACAAAGAGAAGGGATGAACTGAATGATCCTGAGGAGGTTTTAAATGAAATGACATGTGCATTCTATTGGATATGCAAATTAGAATTACATAATCTGCAAAAATAATAAAATCTTTTCCAGATTTGAAGCTTTAACCATATGCTCAGTGGGGTGGTGGCAGAGAGCTGGCTAATGCAGCTGCAGCATGAAACTGGGGCATCCAACTGGTTTTGATCTTGGTAGAAGAGGGGCAGAAGGTCACACCACAGTCTGTTGTTCTCAGTGTCTCATCGTTTATATAATTCTTTGGGCAGACCAATGATGTATGGTGAGATCGAATGAAAATGCTTCACTTAGTCCCATAGAAACTGCAAGCCTTTCTCTTTTCTTGCTTTCCCTTCCTCATGGAAAAGTGGAGTTGGTGGATGTTGTTCATATTCTCCTCCGTGCAGATGTATGCTGTGTTAACTATGATAACCATGTATGCCCTTTATGAACATATTTTTTACTAATAGCAAAGATGAGCAAAAGGATAGAACGTACTGAGATCCTGAAACTAAGCCTCCCTAAAACTAAGGAGAAGTGTTCAGCCAACAGTTCCCAACAGGTTCCTTTTCAGGGCTCGTTTTTGTAACGTACAGAGCTTGACATCAAGACACGAGCTTATAGATGAGTGAGAAGAATTGCCACTCTCTGTACAGCCACAGTTACTGTTTTGTTTTGGTGGCTGGTTTGGTTGTTTGTGGTTGAGATGCGTTCGGTGATTAATTTGACTGCACTCGGGCTATCAATGCAGCTGCTTGCTTGGATGGGGGAAGTGTGAATGCTCAAGCTAGAAGCAGGGAATTTGTTCAAACTTATGAAGACTGAGGCAATTTGAAGCCACTGTCCCAATTCTGTTGCTTTAGCTATCATATATGGGAGTATATGTATATATATGTGTGTGTGTGTGTAGAAAAAACCCTGTGTTGTGTCTGCTCATGTTGGTCAGACTTGGCATGGTTTCAGCATATTAAGTTGCCATTTTGAAAATACCCTTGAGATCTCAACATATCTCTTCCCAGAGCTGCACTCAACATATTTTTGTACTGGTTGGCTGGCTGTGATGCTAAGAGGCATGCTAAGGATGACTTGCTTATCTGAAAATTAGGATGGGGCCCCAAGCCATGTGAAAGGAGTGTATGAACAGGGAGCAGGAGCCTTGTAGGTAGAAAGCTTTTATTTTATATGATGCAGTTCTTAAAAATGTAAACCTGACCTTTGTTCTTGTCCTTTTTCCTAGGGTGACTCTGTTATTACAGTGCAGCTGACTGAGGAAGATAAAGTTGAAGATGATGTAGTTTTTTACTTGGTCTTCACTGGCTCAACTGTCCAACACTGCACAAGTACGAGAAAGATTAATCCTGGGAGTCTGGAGACAATTTCTCCTGGTAAACAATTGTCTTTATTTATATATCATTGTGCCAGTGTATGAAATTTGGTTAATTCAAGTAGACTTAAATGTGATGCTGTTTTTTTAGTTGTCTTTTTCCTCATTTACTCATAGAGTAGAATGCATGGTTTCAATAACTGCTTTTGCAGTTTAAAAATCTCTTGCTTGATTTCACTAGAGTTATATGGCTCTGAGATTGCAATTATTTTAGGTTTTACTATGTGTTTCTGTTGCAGAAAAGACACAGTTATATTTCCACATAGTAAAAAGCTTTTAAAAGTGAGCAAGATGTTGGAAGACGTATTTTCCAGGTTAGAGATGCTGTTGTCCAAGTGACGTACAGCCCGGGAAGTCCTGGCTGCTCTTGGGGTCTGCTTAACTCACTGAGATTTGTTGCTGTAGTCCTGATGAAGTAGGAACCCTGGTGGATCCTTTTCCCCTAAATCCTGTCCTGCAGATCAGAGCCAGCCCAGAGGTTCTGAGGCTCTTTTGGTGGCAGGCAGCAGGCGGTGCTTGGTGCCGTCCCTGCAGCACAGCCGGTTCAGCCGGGGTGGCTTTGCACTTTAAAGCCCACTGCTCTTTTTAACAAAACAAAACAAATCGGTGCAGCCTTTTCCTTTGACTTCAGGACCGTGGGAATGAGCATGGTCCAGGCTGTGGTCCTTACCATTAACCTTTCATTCTGACTTGTTGCTATGCAGCACATGGATAGTAGTGTGAGAAAAACGCCTGACATTTTCACTGTGCATAGTATAGCTCAAGCCATCAAGTGTGTTTCTTAGGTTTGCCTTTTGATATATCTCGTAAGTATTGTTTTTCAAGAGATGTGTGTGAAGTAAAATTTGGATTGAGGAGTTTTTCCTCCTGGGAGTGAGTGGCTAAAAGTTGGCCACCGTTTTCTTTCATTTCCTCCTCTTTTTGTGCTATTTGGGTTGTTCAGTTGGCTTGGGAAGAGGAATCTTTTTATGGTGGCTGACGACTAGAGCCCTGTGCAATCAATTAGATTAGTGCTTATTTTCTCCCAGAGGAGGGAGGAGAGGAGGTGACTCTTCCCTGCTTTTGTGTGACGGGCGCGGGGCTCTGCCAGCCCTGCTTCCAATGACATCACCTCCCCCTCGGGACCGTGGCTGCGTTGCCAGGAGAGGAACTGAAAAGCTTCAGTGTTCCCCTTCAGCCTGTGCAGGAACCAGCATACTTGATGGGATTTCCAGGGGGAGTGGTGCTTTCCTATCCCTGCTGGCCCTGGCCTCCTCGGAGCAATGTGGATGTGGCTGGGGTGATGCTCTGGGCTCTGTCCCTCCTGCCTAACCTAGATGTGACAGAGTCCCTGGGAAGGGCTCGCTGGGGCTCGTTTTGTCACCGATTGTGGGAAATGTGACTCTGTTCATGATTCAAAGGGAAAGGAGGGAATTGCTCTCAATTGTTCCTTTAGTTATAATGGGCTTTTTTTTTTTAACCCAGTAAATTAATGTTGTGGTGTAGAGCGTGAAATAGGGATGGGTGTTGTCCCAAAATACAGCTTGTATTGGCCTAGAATTTAGTGTGCCTTTTGGAAAGGTTGTCCCATTCCTGCCAAGGTAGCAGTGTCTGGGGCTGCAGTGCAAGGGAGGAGGTGACATCTCAGATGGAAAGCAGCCGTTTGGATAACACCTTCTTCTGTGTTTGTACCTCATTTTGGAGAAACTACCCGAGTTAAAAAAGCCTTCAGTGGCGAAGGGGTAGCTAGGGAGAAGCAAAATGGGAAAAACCAATTTTTTTTTTTATACTCTCCACTGACACTGATTTGTTTGTCCAGTGTTGCCTCAGCGCTGACTACTCCGATTTCAATAAAAGCATGACTTATTTCAGCCCAGCTCTTCCTCCTCCTCCTCCTCCTTCCTGAACTCTACAGTGAATCTGTAATCATGTGTTTACACTGTATATTCAGCCAGTTGCCTTGGAGACGGTTGTGGTGATTCAGAGCTGGCGTTATTTGACCTCACTGCAGGATTAGCTATGAACAAGAGACACTGTGTGGGAGACCAGCCCGTGTTTCAACATCCAGTCCAGGGCACTTTGAAAGCGCTCTGCAAGGAAACCTGCAAACAGCTTTCAGCCAAAATCTCATCCTGCACTTCAGCTTTGAGCATCTTTCGTTTGTTGCTGCAATGCAAGATGTGTTGCACGGCCCCATGAGCCCAGCTGCTCTTTGGGGACAGCTCAAGTGGATGAAGGAAGGACTGATTCACTCGAGAGCATACCGAGCCTCTCTACCTGCCTGCCTTGAACCTCCTCTGCTCCCCTTCTGGGCTTGGAGTCTCTTCCCTCATCCCAGGTCCTCAGAGTTTTGTATGGTCCCCGTGAGACTTCAGGCGAAGTCCATTGGGGGCTGGGATGAAGGAAGTAACCGTAATCCTCTTAAAGCTGATGTAAAACCAAGACCAGATCTAAAATTCTTTTCTCTTGACTATGTCAGTAGTTTTGGTGACATATGGAGGCATCAAAAACAGTAAAGAAATTATTTGATTACATATGCTGCCAAAATTAAGTAATAAGTTGTAGCAAAGCTTTCAAAGGAAATCACATTTTAAAACATCATCACAACACCATGAGTTGGTTTTAGATGAGAAATTGAAGCAAAGGGGATGGAAATATATAAAACTGTCAAAATACTTCCTAAATTCTCATTGTTTGTGAAATTCTCTGTATGCTGAAAGGCTTTACCTAAATAAAAGCTTACGACTGCCAAGTCAAATGACTGCTTCGATTTATATAATTACTAGAGCAATTTGTCTCTTTCTTATGCTGTCTTTATTATCAACCTTAAACACTGAATATATAGTCAACAGTACTATTGAAATGTAAGCTTGTAAGCTTTTTTTTTTCTCTACATGATAAAAGAAAGGACTTCTGATTGTAGATTTATGGGACCATTTTTTTTTTAATTGAAGATGTTGCTGAATGTTGATTCATCAGTCACTCAAAGGACCAAAGAGCTGTATTTCTGCCTGTGCTCTGAGGGATAGGATTGGCTGCTTATGTGCTTCCAGTAGCTCTCTTGGTAGCCTAAAGGTAAATAAGGTTGCATTGTCCAACTAAGCTTCTGTTTGCCTCGGTGAAAAGGTACCCAAAAGTTAAACTGTTGCTTTACTCTCTCTGTTAAAATGCTTCAATTCCTATATGGTCTTGTTTAAATTTGCCATAATTGAAGAAGTTGTCCTTGGTACCAGAGCAACTCTGTAGTTCTGCAGAAGAGTTCCAAAAGCTGCCTTATAAGACACCATGTTAAAGTTGGCGTGGCAGGCAGGGATGTGATGGCACTGGGTATTGCTTGAGTTTGGATATCATTAGTTGCAAAAGCTTGCTTGCTGGAGTTTGGGTATTAAGAAAATACCAAAGTCCCAATCAGGATGCAGAGAGATGAGATCAGCTCTGCTGTTGTGGCTAAACTGTTGTTGCTGCTGAAATTGGGGATGGCTGTGTCCACTTAGGTCATGGATGCTCGTCCTGCTTAGTGTTGGTCATAAACAGCTTTTCAGCAAGCCTTGAATACTGTAGTACTGAGACTGGGTAAGCTTTAATGCAGTTTTTCTTCCCAATATCTCTGCAGGGTGGGGAGGGTCACTGAGACACTGAATGGCCAAGCAGATTGGATGTGGTAGTGTAGAAATTGTGTTAAAGCAGGGAAGTGAAACTTCCTTGCAAGACAGCAGCCTCGTCGCCTGCCTCCCTGCTAGAGCAGCTTTTCCCCTGCTGGAAAACAAACCCTTAATAATAGAAAACCTCAAATCGTGATCTGGCAAACAAACCAGTGAAAGAAGGAACAGCTTCATCCCTGTCCACATGAGTCAACAGCTCTGACCACAGCCTGCCGTGGACAGTGGAGGCATCTCAGCATCAGGAAGCTCTGGGGCAGATTTAGGAGAACTTTCTTGCAGGAGAAAGCTCAGCAAGCGAGCTGCTGTGCTGGAAGTGTTTGTGTGGTGCATGTGGGGCAAGGTTGTATCCCATCATGGCTGTGTTACTGGGCACAGGTTTTGCTTTGCATTGGAAGATTGGTGTGTAGTATGTGGGAGATGAAGAAGAGCTCAGTGGAGGAAGTTTGAAGTAAAATTCAAATTTCACTTGAGAGACAGTCAGAGGACTGAGAGACAGTCCAGTACTACAAACCCAGAGCTGCAGCAGCTCCTGGTCAAGTAGGTGAAGGGTGAGAAGTACCTGTCTGTAGGCCAGGTCACTGAAACGGTGAGGAGGGTAATTTTGTCAGATATAATTGCCTTAGAATGCACTGTTGGAGTGTGTTGTATCACTCTTGAGCCTTTGCACCGAATACCTGAAGCATTTTTTTTCTTGTTGGTTGAGCTCAAAAGGTGCAGGAATCTTGTATGGCTTTCAAAGGGGAGGAGGAGCAATCAGAGGCAGAAAAAGGGCCTGAGAGACTGTCAGTGTGTGGGCAGCTGGTTGTCAGCAGTTTCCACAGGGCTGAAACACTCACGTTAACTCCAAATGCCTTGACTCACTGGGAGCTTTCTCTCCATGCTTAAGCTAAGGTGGGGAAGCAGGTTCAGTCCTTAACTTGTTCTTAATTCCACTGTTCTCAGTGCTGGGGTGTTCATTCTTTCTTTCTTCCTAGTAGTTAAAATGATAGACTAAAAATTAGTTTCAATTAGCGTGGAGATATCTTCATTTCAAACTTTTACTGTGAAATCACTTACATATGTTCCTGCTTTATTCCCTTCTACCACAGACTGTGTTTTCCCCTAAGAAACAACTTTTCATAGAAAAAGCACTATTTCATGAATTACAATCTTTGTGCTGGTAGACCAAAAGGGTAAACAAGTTGCATAATAAATGACCACTTGGCAGTACCAGTTGTGGATTTGAAAATACTCTTAATTATGAAACAAAAAAACCCCCTAAAATAGAATAAAAGAGCATAGCCAAGAAGACTTTTTGCAGTCCATCCTCTTTGGTGTACTTAATTGCTCTAGGCAGTGGAATTAAAAGGAAGTTATGCCAGTTCTAGATGACATCAGTCACAGGAAAAAGTGAGTGAATCTGTATTGAAATGATTTAAGATTTAATGTGTGGGGCCTTTCACTTCTATAGATTTTTTAGAAGTATAAAGGGCTGTAAAAGCACCATAAAGGGCCTTATAAAATTCTTTCCAAACTCTCCAAATGAATAGTCAAGGGTTTAAAAGGAAAAAACAAAGGCTCCTGTCTCTTGCTGGTACTATGCCTATGTATTTCATAAGGTTTCCTGTGTTGCAAGAGTGAATACAATAACTGTATAAATCACACAAACACACTTCAAATATGGGCTTTGATTTTTCAGAACTCAAATTTGGGATTTCTGAAGCAGAGAAGAAGCACTTTTTTTGGATGTCTGGAGGACATCGATCCCTTGGCTTCCCTGTCCACAAGCCACCAGATGGCAACATGTCTTGGTTGCAAACCCAGGATGCCCTTTTGAGATTCACCACATTTGTTATCTGGCTTTCCTGTCCTCCTTAAATCTCTTTATAAGACTTCTTTCAACCCAGCTCCATCATGGTAACTCGGAGGATACAATCAGCACTGGAGTCCTTCCTCACCTACCAGGCAAACCCAAACACGTGCTTCCAGCAGGGCTTTAAATAGTCACCCAGGCTGGGGGGGCCCATTGTTTGATAGCTAAATGTGAATTCTGAAAATAGGAGGTTTGGACAGGATTTCCACTTTTAGAGGAGTAGGAAATGAAATCATGTTTTAGTAATGCTCTATTTAAGTATATTTTGTCTCCATGTGCACCTTGTTTAATGAGGAAAATTCTGAAGAGTTTTGCTGCCACCCTTTTAAGCACACCTCAAACCAAAGACACAGGTACCAATTAGATGGACAGGTCTAAGGCCATATATTAACTTGCTTGCTAATGGCTTGAAGCTTGGAAATCTCCACCTTTTCTCCTGTAGAGGAAGGAGGAGACAACATGGAAGACAACAATGCAGATTGTTGTGCTGCATTGTTACCCTGTAGAGGAAGCAGTGCTATCACACTGATGCATCTCCTCTCCTTGCAGATACAGAGAGACCAGAACACCATGTTTTCATTTTTTGTTCTTCTGTCTTCCCCTAAACAAACTTCACAAAGTGGCCCAGTAAGGAATTCTTTCGTTAAGAGTTGTCTACTTTAAAATAATTTTTAACTTGTGGTTTCATGTGAAGATAAGGAATTCACTTAGTCACAGCAGAAGCAGTCTGCATGGACTGAAATGTTTTCTCAGTTTCTGTGTTTCTCCTGCAAGATGTTGACATTTCTCAAAACAGCATCATGTAGTGAATTGTTTCCAAGCTAAATTTGAAGTAACCGAGGAGCAGGAGAAACGGGTCAAAATACAATGCAGGAAGAATTAAGGAGTGGGTTATTTGACGTTTATCACAGTTAAAACAGCATATAAATGACCTAATTGTGTACTGGGGGTGGGGGAGTATGGAAAGGAGAGGCTGAGACGTACACAAATTTATTCTGTGCAGTCTGGGACATCAGCAAGGTAGAAACACTGTTGTGTTTGTCAGAAGAGCTAGAATTTGAACGGGGATACTGCTGGAAGACACCAGTGTGGTGATGTTCAGTATTTCATCGTTTGCTTTTGGTTGTTATTGTGGCCAAAGGGCCTGATTTCTGGAGAAGACTGAAGGCAATTGGGAGGGTTGCTGGGCAGCATCACGAAGCTGATCCCATGTAAAGCACAGAGACTTCCTTTCTGTGGGTGCCCTCATCTGTGTGATTTATTCAGGTACATGTGTTTTCAGCCTAGCAAAATGCAAACCTTTATAAATAGGTTATAAATAGGCTCATCACTCTTCCTGACACACCCAGGTTGGTGTGGTTTTTTTTTTTTCCTTTTTAATGAGTCAGACATTTTTCTGTTCCACTTCTGGGAAGGTGTATGAGTGAATTGCTGCAGTTGATAGGTGCATGCCCTGATGTCAAGTGCATGACTTGGCATTTAACCCATGTGAGGAGAAAGCCCTGCTGTCTGCCAGCCAGGGCAGAAGAGAGGTGATCACGAGCAGTAGTGTCTGTTCTGGCACTGCTTGGAGCTCTTTGTGATCTTGGGCGAGTTCCTTAACCTCGTAAAAAACAGATTTGGGCTTGTTTTACAGATGATAACCACTTATCTCCTGAGAGTGCCAGAAAGCTTAGCTCACTTTTGCTAATGCTCTGGGAAAAAGGGCTGCTGGAGTTCAGATATTAGTCTAGGCGAAGGAACCAACAGTCTTTGATGTGGAAAGAAGCATTGCCCCACCAGCAGTTCCTGCAGAAGGTTCATGTACTGGGGACATGTTTGCTTACATCATTCCTGTAGCAGTTTCAAAGCAGGGTGCCAGAGACCTCTTGAGCAATTTTTTCAGTATTGGCTGCACTTTTTTCCCACTTGCTCCTTTTTTGTTTGAACTGTTTGCCAAAAGTCAGAACCTGTCCTGGACTCTTACACCCCTCAGTCTGACATCTTCTTAGATGTTGGGAAGGAGAACATCAAAGCGATGCGAGTGGTTGCCCTTTCGAGGAATGCTCCTCAGGGTTTAGGATGATGCTCGTTTGATCCTAGTAGACAAAAAATGGATCATCAGCTCTGTCACCTCTCTTTCAAGGCTGTGTTACATATCTGGGGGAGTTTCAAGAGAATCATTGTTGACTGGAGATCAGGACATGGCCTTTGTGTCACCTCTACTTTCCTTGCATTCAACAATCCTGTAGCTTTGCTCAGCTTTGGGGCTGGGGTTTATCCCACAGGATAGCCTGGTCTCCTTTGCAGCCTGCATACAGCTCACTGCTTTTGTGGAGGCTGTAAGCAAAATTAGTAAGCCTTGCATGCTCCTCCTTCTGGTGTCCTTAGGAAGATGAGCAAAGCAAGAAGATATAGAGGTGGGGATGTACAGTTCTGACCTGCATTAAAGGCAAGTTCCCCTAAAATTGTACCGTCCCCTCACTTCTCTCTTGAACATTTGAGGCTCCTGCTGTGAGGACGGGTGGAATTTGTGAACAGGTTTCATCGAGGCTGCTGAGATCCTCACCACTGCCCATCCAGTTGGAATATATCCAAAAAAGCAGGAGTAGGTCTTCTTAGCCTTATTTTTTTATATAACATCACAAGTAGTAGATCTGTTCCTTCAGGTTTCACATAATCCTCTTGCCAGTAGATGCCCAGCACTGGAAGGAAAAAAGTTTTCTCACCTTTCAGCTTCAGAGCCTCTGGGTTGTATTGAGCTGTTGCAGCAACATCCATGTGTGTTTTCCTCCCCTTCCCCACTTGTCTTTGATAGCTTTCCAGCTGCATTTGCTCTCCTTAGGAAGCTGCACAGCCTCGTCTCTGAAAATCTTGGTGCTACCCGCAGTGTCCTAACAGCAATTTTGACCTTTCAATTAACTTCAGGATCGCCTCTTTCAGCAGACAAAACCTGTATAGATGCCAAAAGCCTCAGAACAGTTTTAGAAGGTTGGCTGATGGAAGACCATGAAGATTAGGGACATATTTTACCTTTTGTCAGGGAAATCAACAGCAAAGGGCCCCGACACAAGAACGAAACTTTCCCACTGACCACAAATAGGGGCTTAAATTGAATTTTCAAGCCTTTAAAAATAAATCGTCATTTTGTATTTAATTAAGCAGTGTTTCATGAATGTAGTAGTATGCTGAGGTCATGGGCAAAAAGAAGCTTTTCCAGTAATTAGTGCAGGGTCCATGCTGTTCTGGCAAAACCATCCATGACGTCAGTCCGAGGCTGGAACAAGAAACTGCCGCACGGTGAGCTTGAAACACAAACCTTATTATTGAAGGGGCACATCTGACAATTAACAAGTCCTGATCGTGTTGGACACGGTGCATTTTTCCTTTTAAAATGACAAAAAAGGTGTTGGGGGGATTGGTTTTGGTTTTTTTTTTTTTTTTACTTATTTTTTTAGCTTCTGAGTGAAATTGCTGCCATGCCAGAACATCCTTTCTCTTTATTCCCCTGCCCGAGATAAATAAATAAGGTTAAAAGTTATTAAACATCTAGTATTTCTGTTTTGTAAATATGGAAAGTGGCCATTTCCCTGTTTTTATTTAGCAGAAGCATATTAGTTTTAGTTTTCTTGTGTGAACCCAAATGCCAAGGGCAGGTGCAGCAGGGAGCCTGAGGTCAGGGCATGCTTGAGCAGGTTGTGCTTTTGTAGCCATTGCTGCTTTTTAGGTCTTTCTTTTGGGTGAAATTGTGGTGTTTTATGCACAAGCCAAGTGTTGTGACAGTATTTGGAGTATGTAGTTTTGCAGCATTCGATTTCTGGTTTCTCTTGAGTTACTGGAGTCCTGTGGAGCTGGAAAAGAAAAGTTTGGCTGTATAATCTGACTGATTGGGACTGTTATTTCTATTGGTATGTTAACAAAATCTTCACTTGAATTGCTTAATGCTCTTGAGTTTACTTGTTGCTGTTTAAAAATAGTCTGGTCAGATAAGAGTGGCTTTTATTTCTTGGTTTCTATTGTGCCAAACAGAGAAGAGTTGTACATCCTTTCCTTTTAAAGTCTATAGAAAATACTTATCTCTGATATACATTGCCAAGATGGTTTAAAGCTGTGATTCTTCATAACCTTTACCTGACTAAATGCATAATGCAAAAACGAGAAGTGTCAAAGGGGTTGCTCAGTTGTGTTTCTTCAGCATGTTTGATTGTTCTCATTACCATATCCCTTGGCTTTATTTTGCAGGCCATGACTGCTGTGAGACCGTGAAGGTGGCACTCTGTGCCTCTAGAGAAGGTCATCCTGTTCTGGTTGTGGCAGAAGAGAGCTTCCAGTTTGTCCAGGATGAAGCCTATGATGCTGCTCAGTTTCTGGCCACCTGCGCCGGCAACCAGCAGGCACTCAATTTCACACGCTTCTTGGACCGGTCCAGACCACCTGCTGCAGACGTGGACTTCTTGGATGAGAAGGTGGCCTTGGCATTTCGACACCTAAAACTGCCTGCAGAGTGGAATGTGCTGGGAGCAGACCAGTCCCTGACCGGTGAGGATCTCTGGGGCACGCGTGAGACGTGCGGGTTGGCAGAGAGGTAGAAAGCCTGGGAGAAAGGGTTCCCTGCTTTGGGAACCCTCCACATGAAGAACCCTCTCAGAAGGTGTGTTGGCTTCTGTGCGTGGAGCTGGGATGTGCTGTGCATCAGTGTGCCCCTGCTACATCTGCATCTTATGCTTTGCACTTCAGCCACCTTAAAATACTTAAGGCATTGATAGCTTTTCTGTGTCTTTTCTTAGGAAACAGCACAAGCTGTTGTAAGTGGTCAGTACTTCTAACATATTCACAGACAGGTTTTTATTTTCTGTGTATGCAATGGTATGTGTAGCAGAACCAAGCTTCTGAGATTCCTTGAAAGAAACCTGTGTGTAGACAGCCTTGATGCTCCTGGAAGTTTTATCCTTGTGCCATAAATTTGGTGCTTTGAGTGAATGTTGGTTTTATAGCATGTGTGAAGTGACTCTGATGTGTAAAATAAATCTCATTTTTTCTTTTTGGAGAAGTTGGCTCTGCCCCTGAGGATTTTTTGCATCTCTGGTTGCACACTGGCTGGGCAAAACCAGACATTCCCCAAAATAACCACAGCAGTGAGGGCTACCGAGGGCTTATAAATAAACCCCAAGGCTGGCCCAAAGTCCTAGGCGACTGCTGAAGCAGAAGTGAAAAGGCTTTATGCTGTAAATTTTCAGGGTACTTTGGCCAATAGTTTCATTTAAGGAATGTGGCTGTGAGGCATCTGTTGTCTTTTATAAGATGCAGTGATGTAGAACACGTGAATAGGAATGGGATGTGGCTTGCTTGGTGCCACTCTGTGCACTCTGACAGGGTTTTCTGCAGATCTTCCTGCTTTATTTTTTACCAACTTGCTGACTCCTTTTGCAAAGGTGACTACAAGGACAGACAATTTCACCTGTGCTAGCAGACATTAAAAGATTTGATTGTATTTAATGACTTCAGGTTAGAAATTCAGATGCTGTCATATGTTTACAAGGAGATAAACATTTGGTATTTTTTTCCTCTGTGTGGAAGACACTGATGTTTCTGCATCTAAAAGTTAATAACACAGACACTTCTGGCTTAAGTGATAAAAGCACAAAGTGATTCTAACTTAATGAAGACTTGAGAGCTCGGGATTGTTGCTTATTTTGCAGGAAGGTTGAGATCTGGTTTCTCTTTTTGACTTTTGAATATTGTTCAGAAAACCAGCACTAAACAGGCCGTTAGATTTACATTGATTTGCTAAGCATGCACTTGTGTGCCTGGAAGTCATGATGGTGTAGGGCTCTGAATGCTAATAGACCTGTGGAGCATTTGTTGCATGCCCAGTGAGAAGGGGGAACTCTGTAGTGCTGAGTTTGGTAGCACCGAGTGTTTTGGCATCTTGTGGTGGGGTTTTTGTAGGCAAAAGTGTAAGTGAATAAATACAACACCAAAAGCAACTTTAATCTGAAAATATTGATGCTATGAAATACGTTCCCTTGTAGTGAGTCTTTTCATAAATAACTGAAAAAAGGCAGTTTATTGATGTCATGGCCTGTCGTTTGTCTTCTGATCAGCTAGAGGCAGATTGATCTGCTGATTTTTTGCAGTGGGATAATTATACATAGGGAATTTAGGGGAATTTTGTGATTGTGACAGGAAAGATTTGCATGTGTAAGCATCCTTTTGGTCATGAAACTGTTTTGCTAGAGTGAGATTGAAGAGATATCCCAGACTTATGATGAAGCACTAGATTAGAAAAGCCTCTGTAGTAAAATGCAGCACCCTTATGCTGGTGCTTGTGGGTTTATTTGTGTGGGGGAGAGAGAAAAGCACAGCAAAGATTGAAGCTGGGGGAACATTTGAACAGTTACATGTCTCCTGGCCAGTGTCCCTTGAGTGAGACACCCTGTCCTGTGCTGCCTCACTACCTATGAACAGCTATTCCAATTCATACTTCACATTCTGCTAAATGTCAGCACCAGATACTTCAAATAACCTCCTCAGAGAAGAAAATACTATAGAAATGAGAACAAAAGAAAACGTCAGATCGCTTCTTGAAAGATTTTTAGTGCTGCCTCTGAGCTGGCAAGTCTCTATGGGCTCTTGTGGGTTGGAAACAAAACGCTGCTGTTTAGCAAAACCTCTGAAGGCAGGAGAGAGCTGGGAGCCTCAGCCAGCTCCCCGAGTGCTGCAGAGTGATGGGGAACTGCTGCTCAGAGATGGCTGTTGCTGTCAAGCACGTTTAAAAGTTGATTTTTCTAAGGGCTGAAGTAGGAGTCTAGCTTTTACAAAACCAGGAAGTTTTTCTTTCTTTCTGCAGACAGAAGCTGAGTAGAAGATCCACTATCAATCGGTGCTCTCCCCAGAGGGCAGAGAAGCTGCCAAAAGGAACACCCAGCTCCATCTTCTGAGGCTGTGTAGAAGGGCATTTGTGCAGTGCAGAGTGTGCAGTTAAGGTCCACAGGCCAAGGAGAAGGAGTCAGGTTAACATCCCACGTGGTTCTGGGGACCAGCAGACTGGTGGCTGCACTGTTAAAATGGTCTGCACTGCTTTGCATTCATCCATTATTATTCCCTGTGTTATTGCAGCATTCCCCACCCTTCTAACACATCAATAGGTTTGCCTTGTTAGTATGGAGAAGTGCAGGGCAAAGCCATGTGAGAATCATCTGCTTGCTTTGTTTTGATTATCAAACCAAGGTCTTCATTCTTTAAGAGTTTGCCGTTGCCCAAGGTTGAAGGTATGGTGTGGTCATGTAGCCAAATGAACAGCATGTTCTTTCAGTTGCAGGTTAGAAATACATCCAAGATGATTTAAAATTGCTGGAGGACATTTGCAAACATTCCAGTGCCTTTTTTTTTTTTGTTTTGTTTTAACATTTCTTTGTATGTAGCCTAAAGTTAGCTGTTACCATTTGACACAGATGTTTGTTCTGCCTCAGTTCTTAGTTCTTCACCCAAAATCCACTGAAAAAAAGTAGATTCATTTGGACCTCAGGAAGCTTGGAGTGAACTTTGTGCCAAATGTAACACCCTGCTATGTTTTTGTAGGATTGGGACTTTGATGATGAGCTTTTTGTTGAGCAGCCAGCAGGCTGGAACATGGTACCCAGCCTGGTCTTGTCACTGACAGTAACGCTGATGGAGATCAGTGGCTGGACATTGTGAATCACTAATGGGAAAAGTGAATTTGGAGAACAGAATCCTCTCAGCTTTTTATTTATCATTTTTTTCCTGCTTGTTTTTCTATGGGTACTGTTGCTCAAATTTCCTATTTCTAATTGTTGGCCCTACTGATTTCATCCTGGTTTGAATTTAATAAGGTAACAATTTTTTTATGGAGTATTTTTTCCCTTAATATATTTATAAAGTCTACTCTCTCAAGCTCTTCCTCAAAAGGTATACATAGGTTTCAGGGTGTTTTGATCAACGTATTCCTGTGGAAGAATAGCACTGTCAGCCAGCACCTGTGGAGCTGACTGGAGAGCAGAGGTGAAGGGACCTGTGGTGTTTTGGTCTTTTTTCCCAGTACCCATGGCCCTGTTTTGACTCTCTGGTTTGTTCTTAGGATGTTGTACATCTGACTTCTAAATTGCCTTCCTGCTCTACATCTCTTTCATTTCTCTAATTTTTCCAGACCCTATCTGCTGTGTAGGAACCTTGAGGTGCAACCTCTACTTGCTGTTTTCAGAAGACCTCAGAGAATGAGTCTTAGCTTTGAGAAAGGGACCCCAGATATGTTTTAATTATCTATTTATCCACAGATAGCAAATATTTTACACAGATCCCAGGTAATGAGACTTTAGGAGAGTAAAATATCTTCTAAATCCCACTTGGTGCCATTGTAGCAGAACTGGGGATAGGAGCACTTAAGTTTCCTGACTTCAGAGGTCCTTGGGCTCCATCCTCTCCTGCTGAGGCAGACAGAAGATACTCAACCATTCAGTTAGATGAACTGGAGAGCAGAAGAAAGCCTGGCACGTGCCCAGGCTGAAGGAGATGGGGGAAGCAGAGACGTGCATGGTGCCCTGGTGCCGCTCAGCTGGCGCGGCAGCGTGTCCTCGTGTTGCAGGGGCAGGGCAAGGTGTTTGTGAGGGCAGAGGAAGGATTTGCATTGCAGGTGAGGAGTGTGTCTGAACCCCCTTGGGCAAGTGTGTCCTGACCTCCTCTCTGGCTTCTGTCCTGGGGCAGTTGTGTCCTGAGGACTGTGCTCTTCTCCCAGCCACACGCTGTCCTTCTGCACTAGATGATTCCTGGGCCTTGCTCTTAATTACCTGTCCATCTGTATGGACTCAGATGGCACCCACCATTTCAGAATAGCCATAATTAAGGATTACTCTTGTTGCCATGGTATCCCAAACACAGCATTACTTTCAGGTGCTGTATAATCATGTCCATCTTAATTATTACCAGTGCACTGTAACTTTCTAAAGAACATAGTTGTTATTGTTGTCAAAAGTAGGGTTGTTTACTGTTCTTTATGGCATTTAAAGGGAGCTGTTTAAATGGAACAGGTTGTTACACTTTATATCTAGAAATTAAAATGTAATATGTATTCTGAGGATGCTTGCAGTGTAAACATAGCACTGATTTTCTGCTTTAAATGACTGAAGAGAAAACAAGCTAACTAGAAAACCAGAACAGAATATTTGGAGGTATGAGTAATGATTATGGGTTGTGTTGCAGTGGGGAAGGAAAAAAAGCAGGAAAAGAAAATATTTAAGGAGGACCCAAGGCTCAGGTATGAAAAGCTTACAGAGCTTAATAATTGAGTTAACTATCAGTAGTAAACAGATCCCTTTCAAGATTCCTTTTAAATGATATTCTGACAAAGCCTTTGAGAAAACAGAGTCTTTTCCTATTGCTCATTAAAAGTAAGCAGTGAAACTGAGACCTGTGGTTACAGTTTCAGTGGTGTGCACTTTCCAAGGTGGTGCCTCCAGGAGCTGCTTAACCCTGGCAAAGGGTTGGAGTGACCAACCACAACATGGAGCCATTCCCCTGGGAGTGTAAGGAGAAGCAGTTCCTTTGATGAGCTCTGAGATAGTCATGATTATGAGCAGATAACCAGGAGACCATCTCATGAGATAAAACGCTTATCAGCTTCCTAAGTTACTGACATTTTGGACACATACAGCTTCCCAGAAATGCTGTGGAATGAACATCTGTGTGCAGTAAGTACTGCTTGAGAAACAGCCTGAGCTTGCCATGTAGGATTTGGTAGGCAGGGAAATGCTTTTTGCCCTGGATTTGAAATAATCTGAATGGATTTGGATTATGAGTTTAATAATTCAACGTAGTAGGATCTCAGTGTACAGCCAACAAGAGTGTCACTGGTCAGAGATGGTTCTGGTGGGGTTTTTTTTAAGAAAGGGAGAATGTCTGAAGAGTGAAAGTAACCAAAGAAAGTGCCTTATTTTTAATTAAAAAAAGAAAAGGAAAAAAACTAATAAAACCTTAAAAAAGCTTTCAAAACTAGTTAGAAGGATATTTGAGTTTTAGGAGCTAACACTTCTTTTGCATGGGAGGATGTTAAAGATATGCATCCGATGAACAGATTATAGCTTCATGTCTGAAAAACATCATCTGCTGCACTCTTTTTATAGTTTCTCATTGAACCTTTTCAGTGTAATAGTAACAGGCATTCTTTTTTTTGGATTTCATATCCTTTCCAATCCACTGCTCACCTTCTCTGCCCTTGATAAAAGATTATATGGTATAAATCAGCATGGTCTTTGTCACACTGCAAAGTGATCTGTTCAGCTACAGTAAAAAGATAAGGTGTAAAGGGCTTTTTCCATACCTAAATTTAATGCCTTCTGCAGTGGAAAATGGGAAGCAGAAAATAATTCTTGTTCAGCCAGTGTCTGAAATGTGCTGCTCTGTGCTCAGGTGTACGGCTCAGTCTGTGGCTGAGAAATCATTGGCATGAGAAGGTTTCTGTTGCCTTTGATATTAGTAGGAATGGGATATGAAAATCCTTGGTGCTTTGAAAAATTTCTTGTTTATAAGATTAAAAAAAGAATTGCCCACACATCTTTTTGTTAACTGAACTTGTAACTCCAA
This sequence comes from Merops nubicus, assembly GCF_000691845.1. Taxonomy (NCBI): domain Eukaryota; kingdom Metazoa; phylum Chordata; class Aves; order Coraciiformes; family Meropidae; genus Merops; species Merops nubicus. The sequence goes on from NW_008631898.1 coordinate 41,668, forward strand.
ACACAGTGTCTTTGCCTTGACTTTATTCAGTGTTGTTGTATGGAGTATTCCTCTAGGACCTCAGTGTTAAGTGGCAGCTCGTTGCTAGTTTTCACTCCTCATGTCTCTTGAGGGTAGACCTGAGCAGTGAGAACATGTCCAGCAGAAGCAAGGAGAACGAGATTTTGAGGCTGAGTTTGATGGTAGACTTCAGAATTGTAGAGTATATGTGAATTTGGGTGAGAACCAAGCAAAGGCCACCATCACAGGAAGACTGGCAAGATATGCTTCAAGGTATTCCAGCCCATGGGTGTCTGTTCCTTGATGAGAAGTCTCAGGGCATGGAGGATAAACTGAGCAGTTAAATGTCAGTTTATATAGGAAGAGTGAATTTTAGAAAGGAACAGTATTTTTCTTCCTGTTATTTAATCAGGACTAAAAGGAAAAATTTTCCTTGGAGAACAATTTGTGTGTTCCCAATGTGTCATACCCAAACTTCTTTTTTTTTTTTATTCAATACTTTCTTATTTTGTGCTAATAGCACCTTAAACAATCCTTTGCTGTTAGCAAAGTACATATGACAGTCTTCTATGGAAATTTTGTCCCTAATTACCCAGATAAACTGCCTGTTTGTATGTCACAACTGAAAAAAAACCAACATAAAAATAATATATCTGAAGTCTTATGCTTTGCCAGCTGGACTGGAGTGCCCTGCCATTAGGAGGCAATAATCATATATTTCAGCTCATTACTAGGAAATGAGAAAGGAACAAAACAACATTGGCTTTTCCAGTATAGTGTGCCTTATATTTCCACAATTTCCTAATTACAAGAAGCTTTTAGTTGATATTCAAAAGACAGATATTTTAAGATGAGGAGCTCATGCTTGATTTGGGGTAGGAGACGTAGCTCTGGCTATTGCATGGTAAAGCTTTTGTTACTCTTCCGTGCCTGGGACGGGCATTTTGCACCATGACAAGACCTCAAAATCATTGACTGAATTTTCAATATTTTGTGCTACAAGCTTTGTCCCTTCAGAGGTAGGAAGTCTGCAGGAATCTGTCCATCTTCTTCCTCTCTCCACCCAGCAATGCTCCTGTGCTTGATGCAGATCAGCTCTCATCCTGAGCACCACCATACAGGAACAGATGTACTTTTCCATTATATATTTATTAGTAGTTAATCCAGCCCACAGATGGCACACGCCTTTTAACTGTTACCATGCAAGTCTTGCACACTCCAAAACCTTCTACAGCCATTGTCTGGGGCCCCTACAGTTGTTGTATGTACAGCACTTGGTCTCTTTGCTGCCATCATCTGTGCCCATCTGTTCTGATGGCCTGGTGCCAGTTTATATTTTAGGCAGATCTTTCCAAATAGGCCCGGATGGTGAGTTTGTGTGTTTAATATGCTGTGGATGGCAACATGCCATGTCTTCTTCTACACATCTTCTGTGCATGTCCTCGTTGCCCAAAGGCATTGGTGCAGGGCCACGTTCAGACACCTCCATCCAAACGCTGGAACTACTGTGTCTGTTAATTTGGTGGTAAAGAAGATGGTTTTAAAAGTATGGGGAAAAGGTGGAGTTTTAAGAAGTTGCAGTTGTATGAACAGTCTGCATCAGATGGGCATCTGGGACAGCTGAGAGGGGGCATTGCATCTAAGGCAGCGTGAGACAGAGTGGCACCCAGCTGGATCAGGGACAGGATGAGTGTTTGCATCTTGCAGAACTTGGAATCAGTCTCTGTGTTCACTGGTGAACCATGAGCCAGTGAGGAGAAGATGCTTCTACCTAACTGAGGCTCTCAGTTGGAGGAGGAGGAAGCATTCTGTTCCAAGGACCCCTGTTAAAAAGGAGACTGAGGGTTGATCTCATCAATGTTTACAAATATGTAAAGGGTGAGTGTCAGGAAGATGGGATTAAGCTTTTTTCAGTGATGACCTATGATAGGACAAGGGGTAATGGGTGCAAATTGGAGCATAGGAGGTTCAAGGTGAATATCAGGAAAATTTTTTTCCTGTGAGGGTGCCGGAGCACTGGAACAGGCTGCCCAGAGAGGTTGTGGAGTCTCCTGCACTGGAGTCATTCAAAACCCGCCTGGACACCTTCCTGTGTGATGTACTCTAGGTGGTCCTGCTCTGGCAGGGGGGTTGGACTGGATGATCTTTCGAGGTCCCTTCCAACCCCTATGATTCTATGATTCTATATGATTCTATGATTCTGTTTATCCTTTTCACGTCTATACTGCTCAATTTTGGTGCAAGAGTGTCCATTTCAGTTAGGAAGATGATGTTTCCTTTCAACAAAGAAATGAGAGCAGGAGATCCTATGCTGTAACTGGCATGGTCAGGCCAGTGCAACACATTCTTTATTCAGACAGCAGTCGTTTAGTCTAAGAGAAGTGCTTTTGTGCTTCCTGTGCCTCAGCAGGAGGAGTTGTACCACTTCAGTTCTGCTAGCTGACTCCACCAGTGTGTGTTGTACAGGTAGCGTAGGACTAGGTTCATGGAGTGAAACCTTTCACTCTGGGTAACTTCCACATGTACTAACAGTTTCTTCTTCCTGCAGTTTCACCGGTAGCCTTTCCTTTATGTCTGTCTCTATGGTGTGTTATTTTTCATTATTCTTTAAGTTGGAGACTGTGACAATCATGGATTAAGTACCTTGTTGCATTATTTCCAAAGCATTATACTCCATAGCATGTAACACCAAAATCCTTGTCAAGTTGGCTCTGAGTGAGCTCAGCTATGCCCTTTGTCTCTGGTCAGCTGGAACCTCCATTCAGAGATGCTCTTGTATTCAGGACAGCTTGGTTGTGCTTTACAGTAATCAAGAGGAGGTTAGGGGGAAAGATTGCTTTGTAGCCCAAAGTCCTAATTTGGAGTAATTCGGAAGGATGATGGTGCAAGAAAGGTTTTGGTTCTTGAATACATATTAGTTCTTCAGGAATTGATCCAAAAAGTTGGGGAAAATTGAGTGTCAGGCAAGGAAGAACTGCCCATTTTTGCTTTGTTTTTTTTTTCACTAAAGGTCTTAATGATGTCCCTTAAGAAAGCAAGTAACCTAGAAAAACAACAGCACTTTGAAGAAGTGATTTCTCTTGGGCCATGCTTCTTGAGGAAAAAAAATACTTAATTAAATCTTAATGCCATTATGTACTTGCATTTTTGAACCTGCTGTATAGGTTTGGATGATGACCAAATTAATAACCCAAAAAATCATTGCTATGATATTAAAGATATTATACCAAGTGTGCTCATTGGCATGGTTTACTGAGACCCAGTTGGTGCTTTTGCTGTAGCTGCCAGTCAGTACTGAAATCCTTTGTTAATTAAAGAACAAATTTTTGTTTCTTGAAGTTGTTTTAACCCAAATGCTTTTGCCCTTCATACAGAAGTAACAGGCTTTGATCTGCAAATACTCTGTTTCAGCAGTGCATCTGGAGCTCGTTTCTGGTTGAAGCTTTTCAGAGAATCATTCTAGGGCTGCAGTTTTTAGGGTAGGGGATATTTTTCTGAGATGAAAGCTTAGGCTCAAGAGTGACTTTTACCAAGTTAGAAGGTCACAGTTATTAAGCATAAAAAGTAGGACTGGCAATAGCTAGTGTATAGATGCTGCTGCTCAGAATGAGAGAGCTACTGTATAAATCTGACAAAAGCTGATCTGAGGCATAATGGAACCAGGAAAGCAAAATCCTCACTTTTTTTTTCATCTGCACCAGAGGTTAAACTGTTCTTTTATAACTGCTTTACATTTGTGCTTTAAATGCAATTGGTTTTTTTTTTCATTCCTTGGGACAAATCAGTGTCCCATTAAATAATACAGCTTGTTTGTTCCTAAAACCTGGTCCTGAGTGTGGGAGGAGAAGGGTTGGACATCTAGAAAAACCCATGTGACCATGTCAGGCTCTATTTGGAAGCGCTGCAACTTGGTGGTTGCCGTGGCTGTTTATGAAATAGTGGGGTTTTTTTTCACATTCACTTCTGTGGTTGATCTCACTCTGCGAGGTCCTGAGCACTTCCAGTTCCCTTGTAGCATGTCCCTCACTTTAAAGTGCTGGTCTCTCCTGGATATTGGCAGCCAGTATGTTTTTCCAGGTGCTGCAGGTTCTTTGGTTTTCGGGCTGGCAGCTCCACGCCAGCTGTTGCGTGGGGTGTGTCTGGGTGCTGGGGGTATGGTATCCACCTGACCTGCAGCCTACAAATTCCCATTCTTTCCTTTTCTTCCTTCCTCCCTTCCCAGAGAACATCCCTCGGGAGACGCTGATGCATTTTGCGGTGAGGCTGGGGCTGCTGCGCCTGACCTGGTTCCTGCTCCAGCAGCCAGGGGGGAGAGGAGCTCTCAGCATCCACAACAACGAAGGGGCAACGCCCGTGAGCCTGGCCTTGGAGAGGGGCTACCAGAAGCTACACCAGCTGTTGACAGAGTAAGGATGATTTGATGGGTCCTCTGCTAGCTTTCCATCCCGTATCGTGCTTGCCTTTGCTGTACCTTGTCTCTGAATAGTGTCTCAGAGCTACACTCTTAACTTTTAAAGGCAATTCTGGTTTAATTATGCTTTTACCTTTCTTGCTAGAAACAACGGGTGCACGTCCTTAGGGTTTGGGGGAAATGCAACAACATCATGTTCTCCTCTGTTGCACAGTGTTCTGCTTCCAGCTGTCGCTCACAGCCCAAAGTGAGTCACTGTAGTATCAATTAATTAAGACAAACCTTATGCAGACACATATGAAAAATCTTCTCTTCCAACAAGCATCGCTACCCAAAAGTGGAGCTAGGGGATTTTGTGGTGGTGGTTGATTGTTGTGTTCTTACTTTGCAGATTTGGGAGTTTTTTTGGTTAAATGACATATTGATAGTTGAAATACAGCAGCAACTTGTAGAGAATAGATAAAAAACCTGAGTGGTTGTGAGAATCAGCCAGGTCTTACAAACTCATAGCAAGTAACTAGTGGCATGAGCATTTACTGCAGTGCTTTACAAGGAATCTTTCAGAAGATGACAAGTTTTGAATGGCAAATGTTTAGAGATCTAACTTTAAAAGCTGAGGCTAATAAAGACAAAGAGCTTAAAGAAGTCCCAAGGGGGCTGTTGGTAAAGGATAGAAGGTTTGGTTTGCATGTGTGTTACTCTGATGCACAGTTCTCTTAAGCTTCGTGACTAAATTTGTTTTTCTGAATTGATTTTTCAGATACTTGAGATTTATGTTGTGACCCAGTGCCACGTTTAGAGGTCTGCTGTGTTGTCCACATTATCACGCAACATTTCTCCATTGCAGATTGTAAATTATTCTGCTCTCTATAGTTGTTGAGCTGGGTGTTAGAGAGCAAAAAAAAAATAATCTGTGTTGCTGGAGCAATTGCATTTAAGTTTGATCTTTAACGAGTCATCCAACACGTGCAAAGTGAGGATGAAGGAGAAGGTGCAGGGTGGGACAGAAGCTGTACTCTACCCTTGTCTTCTGCCACCCTTGGCTGGGATTCATACAGGGCTGATGACTGTTACTTTTTTCTCCATTGATTTCAACAGTCATAGCCTGAAAACAACTTTTGCAGGCTGTTTTGTAAAATTGGAATGTGCAAATTCATCCAGTAACTGCAGTAAAATTCTCCAAGGTGAGACTAACCATGTTAATTTTAGATACTGTCATGAAACTTAAGGTGGCCAAAGCTTTATTATGGAAAGGTTCAATTGACCAACACATGATTATGGAGCTCACAGCAAATACTGTGATCTGAGTATGAGCAGAGCTGGGAATTTGAAAAGAAATGGGAAGTAAACAAGACCATTACAAGAGCTATTTGTGTATTTGAAGTATTTCACAACTGGTTCCAATACTGGAGCAGCATTTCTTGTGCAGTGGGAAGAAGAGTTTTTGGACTACATGGCATTACCTCTGCCTTTCCCTTTAATAGATGCTGCTGATGTTATCCAAGGGATTTCTCTGATGACCTTTACAGTTCATCTTTGAAAATAAAGACACTAGCAACTTCAGTAATGTTACCATAAAGATATCCCAGTTCCTTGTTCTTCTTAATATATCCTTAAACTGTTCATTATGTTTAGTTTTCCTCTTGGAGAGCTGGGTGGAAATATAAACATCTGACAGCCACGCCACATATCCTGCGCTTCTGAAACCCCTGCTATCTCCTTGAAGTCCTGCAAACAGAAATCTGTGAATGCTGGAAGCTGCAGACACCTTTCTCCATGGGTGGGATGGTGGTGGGGCACTGTGTGACATGGGGACCACCATGACCCTTCCCCAGGGGAGGGTGGTGGCTGCAGAGCAGCCATACCTTGATCCCCCAGCAGAGATTTTTATTGTGCTTCGCTTTTTCTGCAACGAGATGGGGTCGAGGCTTGGAACTCCTTATTGAGAGGAGCAATATTGAGTTTCAAAATACAGAAAAGCAGACAAATTCCACTAGGAGAGCATATGTCATATACTGTCAAAACACAATGGATACTATACAACCTCTTTTCTGTACCCTGCTTATGTGCACCCTGTATAATCCATGCACGCAGATTTGGCACACAACTTGTACTGCTCAGCAAAACAGAGAGCAGCAACGTATGTGAGTGAGAGCCCATACAAAGGAGTCATTATTTTTGCAAGTAATTAAACTGCACTTCACCAGATAAATGAACGCAGCGTGTTTTGTGATGCATTATCCTTGGGGGGATTTTATTGTTCACTTGCTTGCTAATTTGCAGGACCCTGCATTTTACAATGATTCTCCCAGCCAGCATTGGAAAGGGGTGAAATTTTGCTGGAATTAGGATACAATCATTGAAAAGCAGACACAAAACCTTCTCCGTTGTTGCAGTTTTGGCAGGCTTTGGCTGCAAAGCAGCTTGATTCAGCTGCAGTGTAAATATTTTTCTCAAAAACTAATTACACTGGTGACATTTTTAATTTCTGTTTATCGCATGAGATTTCCCTTTTCAGCTGCTGCAGTTCTTCATGAAAAAAAAACCAAGAAAGATGCTTCCTATTTAAATTTTGCAACCCTTGGAGTATTCCTTTCTGTAGTTTGAAGCTTATGCACTGTGTCTTGCCTCTTGAAGGATGCATGTGCTGCATTTTGAGACCAAACTGAGGAGCTGTGATAGAGCACACGTATGTCAGCGAAGATGGAGAGCCAGATGCTGATAGCAGTGTTTATTCATGGGTTGTGTGTCATTCCTGAGGGTTCTTGTTTTATCTCTGAGATTAAAACTGCAGGGTAAAAACACAATAAACAACGTTACACCATCTGCGGTGCAAATGGAATAAGGCAGTGCATAAGGGCAGGAATATTTTAGAGGAGGAAAGTAAAATAAATAAGGATTTCTGCAGGAGCATTCTTTTTTGCCTGCTAGCAGCTTGGTTAACAGTTTGTTTTTTTTTTTTTTAAATACAAATTTTAAATACAATTTAAATAAATGATCTTTCCTTGCATTAAAAAGCTTTGGAAGCTAGACAGGTTGCATAGCCCTCTCTGAGTTTCAGCAGTTTGTGAGTCTAGCAGGAGCAAATTCCATAGCAAGGGGTCTTCCCTTGGAGCCTGTTGCTTCCCTGTGTTTGAGGTGGGCAGTGCTGGCTGCAGGCATTGGCAGAGCTGGGCGGTGCTGCTGGTGGGGAGGAGGCAGCACAGTCCACTGAACGCAGCAGCGGGCGCCCCTCAGTCACTTGGCCTTTGCCACAGGACAGCTGCAGTCTGCAGGAGCTGATGTTTTCAAACGCAGCTTGGTGTGGTAACATAATCTGCCTGCCTGCTCCATGTTCTTCAGTGCTCTCTGAAGCCAGGCAAGGAAAATGGCTCCAAGAAATAGCGAGCGTGCAGAATTCCAGAGAAGCTGGAGGTGCCTCCTTGTAAGACACACAGACACTGATTTTTATTTCTGACTGTATTTCTGCAGAACAGAGTTCTGTTTAATAACCCCAAAGTATCTTTTTTTTCTGTGAAGCCAATTGCTTGTTGTTTCTTCACAACGATTTATGCCCCTTAAAAAAGGGGATTAAGAGTAATGCCCATAAAAAGACTTTCATTTTTCTAATCCCTGAAAAGAAGTTTGAGTTGTAACAGTCTCTGAGTTGTTTAATATTAGTTTTGCTTTTGCTGCTTTCTTTGCTTGCTTATTGCTCTGAAGCACTTCTGCACAGCTCTGGGATTGCTCTTCCTTCAAATCTCCTGGCAACAACCAGGTGGCTCGGTGTGTGAAACTCGGTCAGTACAAGTCTGTATTTCCAAAATTAAACTGATTTAATTAACACACATGAGGAATAATTCACTGGTAGCAGAGGGTTTTATGAATGTTTTGCAATCCACGATTATCACTTGCTATTGTTCTGATTTTACATAAGTAATTGGTGAAGTCTGTGCTGTAATCTCCGTGGTGCCTCTCAAATTAGGAAGCTTGTACAGTAACTTTGCTTCTGTAATTGAATACACTTCTCTAAGCCAGAGCTGCAAGAGGATTTGCCTGATCCCCCATTTCTTTGCACCCCATTTTAGCAAGTTCTTTAAGCACGTGTTTAATTTCAGAAGGGTCTAGTTCATGTTCAGCAGAGAGTTTCAGCATGGGCTTAAAACCACACATTTCTTATAGTGCCACGCCGAATCGGGGTGAGAGGTAAAGATGGACATTTCTCACTGAATTTTGGTGTGAGGTTGTACCATCAAATTCAGTCTTTGTGGATGCAAAGAGCTGTCTGTGGTGCAGATGGTTTCCAAACTCACTGGTTTCCTGGGGCTGGAAACATTGCTGACTGCTGCGACTTCAGTGCCAGATAGTGGCAGCTGGATGTAAACAGGGTGCTTATACCCCTGAGAATGTACAGCCTGAAACACCCTTTCCTGTGTGCACCCTTGCTGCTTTTACGAGCTGGGAACTAAGTGAGTAAGGCTCTGAGTCTCCCCTTGGTCACTCAGATTCTCCCAGTATTTACTGGGAGCATGAGCATGACGCAGCTGGGGGCGTGCAGGTGGCCAGAAGGTTGTCACCACACTGGCAGGTGATGCTATGAATGTTTTTAATTTTATTTCTGGCTAAGCAGAAGCAGTGGCTGAAGATTTCATTGAAGTAGTACTGATGTTTCTCCCACTTGTTTTTCCATCCCAAAACAAGCAGCAAATCCCTTTGATTGCTACTGAGGGGGCTGGGCAGTAGGTTTAGGGTATGGCTTGCTGTGGTCTGACAGGCGAGAACAGTCTCTCTAAGGCTGACACAAGATGAACATTTAAAGGGGGATTCAAAGACATTAGCAGGGCAACTGAAGAGGACCTGGTGAGAGATGCATGTGTTAAGAGGATGCTGTTTAGCTACAAGAGAGTGGAAGGAGCAGTGATATAACAGGGTCTGGTTTTGTGGCTGTGGATTGCTGAAGTTTAAGATTGTTCTTTGAAACAATATTTTTTAATTGATTGATCACTGTGATTTGAAAGATGCTGAGATGGTTTGGGGTTCTTCTGGCCACAGCAGAGAAGCAGACTGGGCACAGAGAGACAGGGGAACCAGCTGTGAATGTGATGGAGCAGGAAGAGTTTGTGTCACTCTCTTTCCACCTACTCAGCCACTGTGCTCCGACTTTTATTGACTCCCTAGTGTATTCCCACATCCATATGAAGACTTATGTTTTCATTTATTGGCTCCCTCCTCTCCTTTGTTTTGTATATATCCACCTCTGAATACAGAAGAGAGAGAATTAGCTTTGTCCATGTAGTAGAGGCAGCTTTTCACTGTCTCTGATACCCTCTCAGAAACTGGAGGTCCCGGGAGGTGATGCTTATGTAGTCAGGCCTGTGAGGAGAAGAAAGAAGACATTTAGGAGATATTTGAGAAGATTTGGTAAGAGATAAGAAAATGATTCTCCCTCCTAGCAATCCTAATCTGGTGGTGATCCCAGCAATGATAGGTGCCATAATCCCTTGTGTGGTTGGTGAATATGATAGACGAGCTCTATTTCTAGACAAATTTAGAAAATGCAGATAAGTGATTTCCCAGAACTGCTCTGCTGGCTTTGAGCCTCAGGCATGGGTTATCTGGATACCCAGCTAGGATTCTCATATTTAGTCTCTGAAGCAGATTTGGTAGAAGTAGTGACATCCATGGTGGGAATTAAGTTTGGCCAGGTTATTGTAGAAGACAATTTAGTAAATCGCTGTGACAGAGGTAGCCAAAGCAATGGCTTCATTTTGGGTTGTGTTAGAGAGCCTGTAGCCATGCTCACTTGCAGCATGAGGAGATGTTCTGCAAAGACAAGTCTTCCATATCACTGGGCCTGATCTGGGATGTTGTTTCTAGCTGTAAAGAAAACATTGCTTGATGGAGGAGTCTCCACGAATGTGCTTTTGTGTTTATAATGCAACAGATGGCATCTGTTTCTGCTTGAGTGCATTTCATAGACTCGCCTTAAATTGCTTTTTAAATTACTGAGGAGACTCCAAGTTGACTTTGAGTTCTATGCTGGACCCACAACTCTACATCCTGAGCAGAGTATCTTCCTTGTTAGACAAGGCTATGAAAATAAAACAAATGGAAGAGAGCATTGAATAACAAAATTATTCTTACGGAATGCACGTCGTACTTTTTGGCAAATATAGTTGGTGACAGTTTGTAGCTGTGGTTTTTATTTTATTTTTTGAATATATAACTCAAATTTGGGCCTAAGAAATGCTTGGGTTTAGGGGTGCAGACCCTGCTTGGTAGGAAATACTGGAAGTGCTCTCTTAGGATACAAAACAGCTGTTGAAGGACCAAGCCAGCTTTTTTCCCTTGTATGATTTCCTATTGTAGAGTGTGTTGTTCAATGGACTGAGAAGATAGCCTTAAGTATTTTGAATCCAGTTGTTGAATATTTTGTCTTGTATTGAAGGGTAGGTTTTGCAATCCTGAAATCAGTTCTGTGTTTGACCCCACTGCACTTCATGTTTGTGGAAAGTGCTGTAAGAGGTTAGCCATCATTTCTACATCAGATGAACTTTAACCCTTTCCTTCAACCTGAAAAGTATTCAAATTCACAAGTGATCTACAAGATTTTCTTATATAAGACATTTTTTTTTCTCCTTTCCTGGGGCATGGAAACGCCTGAATGCTCTGTTTGTTAAATAGCTCTCAAACTTATGAGTGATTGATTTGTGCTAACCCATTCTAGCACATACTAGCTGCACATATTTTCTGAGTCTTACATAAAATACATATTAATGATTACAAAAATGAGGAGCAAGAAAATGTTTGTGTGCACTAGTTTGTGTGTTTAGCACTAAAGATCGTGGGTGCAAAGCTGATTGTACGTGTACAAAGCCTCTATTGGCCCAACACTTCTGCAAGCAGCATTGAAGTTCTGTTTTGACACATTTCTAAGATATCATGGGTTTAGATGCTGGTGACTGTGTTAAGTCTGGGTGGATGCAGATTTTCACAACAAGGGTTTGTTGGTTTGATTTAAATGGCCTATGCTATGAACGTGTTGTGCAGTCACTGCTGAGTCCATCCTGTCCCAGCAGACACCATGCCTTGTTTATGCCAGGTCACTGTCTGCCTGATCTACTATTTTCAGTATTATGTTCTAATAATGGTAATAATAAGAATGTAAGATTAAAATACAGTTTAGTTTCTATTTGCATGACAGATAAAAGCATCTGGATTCTAGCATTTCCTAGCTTTTTGCTGCAGTGGTGATTCTAGGGGGTTTGTTTAATTAAAAAAAAAAGTGTGTGTTTTTTTTCTTTATCATATGAATCTAGGAGCTGGTGCTTTCAGAATAAACTCCCAGCTGTTGTCAGGCTTGCAGTAAGATCAGAAAAGCTGGCAACACTACTGAGGTTGGTTCTTTCCAGCCAAAGTCCAGCTCAAAAATCTGGAGGGGATATCCCCAGGAAATAACACCTTGAGTTCCCACACGGCCTTCCTTGCCCATTTATAAAACTGTGGGATAAACCTTCCTAACACAAGGTTTTGCTTAAGCCACTGAGGCTTTTTTGTTCATCTTCTGATATCTTTCCCCCTCCACTTCTTCTCCCTTGCATTTAAAACCTGTTATCTCTGTACCAGAAAACACCTACCAGGAGCACTGGCACCACCAATTTTCAACCCCCTGTTTCTGAGCACAGTTTCTGCAGCTTTTGAAGGCAGGCAGAGCTTTTTGTTCTTTTTTTTTTGTTGTTGTTCTCCCTTTCTCACTTATCTTCCCTCTTAAAAATGCCTCACCCATATCTGCAGGAAGCTGGGAGCTGTGACATGTCACTGCAAGCTTTCCTCTCCCTTTCTGCTGCTCGCTTGCCTGTGGCCATCCTCTCTGCTCCCCCACGAGATGAGAGGAGATTCAGCACACAAGTAGGGGTCCTCCTTTGCCAGGGGTGTGTCTACTTGGGTGATTCTGGGAGCTGTCAAAAATACTACCTATGGTCTTATCTTAGGTGCCAAAAGGGCAGGAGGTGATGCTGATGTTTAACAGTCTAATCAGGTCCCAGATCGAGCAGGATATGGCCTAAGTATTTTGGAGGCTTGTTTGCTTCTTCTCTCACCCTGCTTGGGGTTGGCATCCTTCTAGCCACCTTTTTGCAGATGAAAGGCTGGCTGCTAAGTCTTTTTTCTTGAAGCCAACAATTTCCCTTCTGGGTTTACCTCCATGGGACTGAAGATTACAACAGAAGAAGCAAGGGCCAGAGCTGGAGGACTTTCTCCAGGCTTTTTCAATGGGACGTGGCATGGTTGTACCAAGGGTCAAGGGAGTGAACACTGTCAACCTTGTTGAGCAGTTCTTGCTTTTTTTAACCAAGCAAGATTCTTCATTCTGCAACAGTTGAGCTTGGAGACAATGCCAAAGAAATTTGCAATTTGTTGGTATCTCTTCTGTATTTCAGTGGGAAGCTGTTGAACAAGGAGGATGAGAAGGAACTGACCCAGGATGGTTAAACCTCCTAAAAGGACAGATTTCCTTGTTGCTGAACAAGTTAACACTTGCCAATACCCATTTGAAGGATGTCACTGACTACTTAAAGTGAGAGCTTGGAGTTGTTTGTAGTTGGTTAGATATGAGAAACATTTTGGTTTTTCAAAGCGTTTAAAGCTTTTTATAGAGCGTCACACAGGTCAGTAGCTTGAACAGGGAAAGAAATGGCTCCTTCTAAGCAGAGGCCATCCAGAGGGACCTGGACA
>NW_008631899.1:0-317 GCF_000691845.1 Merops nubicus
GCCCCGGTCCCGGCCCGCCGCGGCGTTCTGCCGGCGCACACCCGCGGAACGCGGTGCCCGGAGCTGCAGGTAAGGGCGAGAGGAGGACGCGAGACAGCGGAGAGCAGAGGGGAAGGCTACACAGCATGGTCCAACTGTCCCGGCTGCCACCATCCTCACCCAGCCCGCGCCGACACGTTCCCGGAGCCAGACTGCTGCTGTCATCCTGGCGTATTCAAATGCCTCCATTACTCATCGAGAACAAAGTAGGACTATCTAGTAATGAAAAACCACCACATGGCACTGTCCCATGCCTGTTATTTACGGCTGCTTTCTTT
>NW_008631899.1:348-9174 GCF_000691845.1 Merops nubicus
CTTCTCAAAGGCTACCGTCCATGTCTGCAGCAAAACATAAATCAGCTCATGCAAGGCTGCTCCGGATCTGGGGGGAAAGCAGCTACCTGAGCTGCCAACACTGCTCAGCGTTGGAGGGGAGAACAAGAACAGAGGGAAATATCCCTGACTGCAAAGAAGACTCAGGGATTCCCCAGAGCAGAGGGGAAGGAAGCAGGTCTCAGAGCTGGAGATGGGCAGGTCCTGCCCGGGGCAGCAGGCATGAGTCTTGCCTCCTGCAGTGACTTCCAAGCCAGATTCCCAGACAGACCATGCGTGGTGCTACCAAACAAGTCAAAATTCTTAGGTTCTCTCCCAGTCCCAACACTAACTCCCTGCACATTCTCACTCATGTGCCTCTCCTCCTCAGCCAGAGAGGTGGGCACGACCCTCTCCCCTCCAAAAGATCCAGAAAGTGTGAAGGACCAGCAGCATCATTCTGGGTGTGAATAATAAGGAGCACCGTCCATCATCTAAGCCTAATGGGGTCCTCATCTTCTTTCCAGAGTAAACCTGTCCCCACTGTGCCACAGCGACAATGGCATCACCTCACCAGCCACACTGGCAGCAGAATGCCCCAGTCGGTGGACTTCCCACCTCGCCTCCTTAGCAGAGCACAGGCAGACCCCTTCCCCTTGCAGTCTGCAAACAGCGCTCTGCATTTTGCACATTTTGCCTCGTTTTTGCCTCCCCCCGCCAGCGGTTTGAAGTTTCCTCACCCTTTGTTGGCAGATGCCATGCAGAGAGACAAGCTCGCTGTCCTCGATCTTCTTTTCAGGGCTTCTATAAAGTAGGGCACCAGCATCAACCCAGCGTCAGGTTTTTGATACATTGCTGGAGTAGCCAAAAATAATAACAGGCAGCTTCAGTCAATCTTTGCGTTCTCAAATCTGCAGCAGCAGCACAGGGGTCCTTTGTGGGGCAGAGCTAAATCACGGGGCACGTCAGACTGAACTGCTGGTCAGCAGTCCACGGCCGTTCCCCCCCGTGAGCCGGGATCCAGCAGCTCCCGAGCGGGGTCCTTGGGTGCTCAGCGGGCAGCCCTTGCTTTGTGGGGTCCCCTTGCCCACAGCCATCAGTGCTGTGCTCTCCGTGTTTCCTTCAGCACCTTATCTCCTCCGCTGCAGCCAAATGCTAAGGTCAAGTTACAGTTTTACCAATCCTTTTATCTTCCTGGCAAGGCATGAAAATGCAGAACCTGAACTTTGGAACCAGCCCTCGCACTTGCAGTGGGTGGAGAGCGGAGCGAAGGCAGCAGGAGAAGCAAGGATCCAGACTCTCTCTGCAGCCCAGCACTGGAATATTTTCTGTTGCACGTTCAGACAATTAGGACAATCTGGAAGGAAGTACCGAACCCAACAAGCATGTGCTCTTGGCCCGTGTTCCAGCAGGAAGCCAGATACGCTGGGAACTGTGGCAGGTCCCGCCGCTCCACCGCTGCCACCAGATGACAATGAAACTGGCCAGCAAGACCCAGCGAGAGAGCTCTGTTTGCTGGGAACTGCCCAGCTGAATTTCCCCTGTCCCAGAGCTGAAATTCCAGATGGTCGGTCTGTGCAGGACTGGCACACGGGTCAGGCATCAAGAGATGAAGTAACGTGAACCTGGAGCCCTGGGGTGCTCCGTAGCACTGTCCCACTGCACGTTCACTCTCCACACTCCCACCTCCACAAACGAGGGATGTGCTCTGTTTGCTGGGAACTGCCCAGCTGAATTTCCCCTGTCCCAGAGCTGAAATTCCAGATGGTCGGTCTGTGCAGGACTGGCACACGGGTCAGGCATCAAGAGATGAAGTAACGTGAACCTGGAGCCCTGGGGTGCTCCGTAGCACTGTCCCACTGCACGTTCACTCTCCACACTCCCACCTCCACAAACGAGGGATGTGCTTCCCAAAAGCAAGGTGCTGCCATGCCCTGTCCTGGCGGGTGTCCCGGCGGTCACACTGGGCTTGGGCTGGTGTCTAAAGCACACAAACTTCCTGGGGCTGCAGGTCTGTCATGCACAAGTCATTCGTTCCCTCCTCCCCCCTGGCCTCTGGTCTGATTATCTTTGTGTAGCCTGGGAGGTGCAGAAGCTAAATCTTTGCAGGCCAGGGCCTCGGGGACGGCTCCTTCTGCCTCCCCAGGGAGTGCCAGCAGTGAGCAAACCGCGCTCGGTTGACTCAGTGTTTAAATACTGCTGCACTGAGCATTGCTACCACCAAAAAGAAGGCTGTATGTCAGTGTCTCAGCTAATTTTATTCCAAGCCAGGGTTTGTCCCACCTTCCTTAAAGCAAGCTTGTGCCTCCTTCCTCACCTGCACGGGGTGGTGTTTCCCAGCAGACTGTTGTTCGCCCCTGGGCAGCCTGTTCGGCGGGTGGTACGTGGCTGTACAACACAGCCAGAGCTACTACTGTCCCTGCCAGTGGGGTGTCCTCCCCAGGGCACTGCCTGGGACCCCCACCCCTTCTCCACCCTCTAACCCCGACTGCACCTCCCCCTACACGGGGGATCCCAGCACCCACTCACCCAACTCACTGGTTAAGAAACAGCGTTGGTGAAAGGAGACTGTGCTTTGCCAGAGGGCAGCTAGGATAGCACCTTTGGTGAGTTAGCTAAGATAGCACCTTTGGGGAGTTACCAAAGTTCTGCATTCACAGTTAGGCTCAGTGATTATGATTTGTATTATTTGTAGTCCTCTTTCCTTGGGGTCACTCTTTCTCCTTCGGTCCCAGCCAGGCCTGGCTTATTCTGTTTCCTCAGCTGGCAACAGGAGGATGGTCAGACATGGCTTTGCCTCCAGCCCTCTGACCTTTCCAAACTCCTGCTGTGTTTACCTTTTTGAGCTCTTAAACCCAGGTATCTCTCAGGTTTTATTGACTGTGAAACCAGCACTTTATGGCCACGCTGTCTATCACTGGGGAAAAAAAAAAATAATTCCCCAGGAACCCTGAAGAGTCAAAAGTGGAAGGGACTGTGATTACCCAGACTTATTCCAAATTTACAGTGAAAAGCAAAATGCCTATGGATATCCTCAAAAGCACTTTTAGAAAGTTTGAACAATCCTGTATTTCAGCATAATTAACATTAAATGACATGTAAATATACAACGGGCTGGCTGTTACTGGGCTGCTGCTCAAGCACTGGGGTCAGTCCTTATTGTGGGGTTCTTCTGAAAAACTCAGTGGGTGGACTACAACCTATGGCCCTGTCAGGATTTCACTGCAGGTACCATTAAACTGACTCTGGGGAATCCCAGTGTTCCTTCATCAAACTGCATATTCACACGGCAGCCTCCAGGCCCTTGAGAACTACAGCTCAACAGCCTGTCAGCTTGACAGAACTACAGCTCAACAGCCCATCCCCTTGACAGAAATACAGCTCAACAGCCTGTCACCTTGACAGAACTACAGCTCAACAGCCCATCACCTTGACAGAACTACAGCTCAACAGCCCCATCCCCTTGACTGCAGCTGTGTGTGTGTTTTGCCCTTCAGTTCAATTTCAGCAAAAGGCAACCTGAGGCTGAAGGGCACAAAAGTTCCCCTGGTCCTGCAGCCCACAGGAACAACGGGCAGATCAAACTAAGAGATCATTAAAAGATTTCTTCACCTGCTTTACCCCAAGGTGCCCGATGCTCACACACGCCGAGCTGCAGCTGTGCCACAGAACTGACACCTCGTGTTTTGTCCTTCAGTTCAATTTCAGCAAAAGACAACCTGAGGCTGAAGGGCACAAAAGTTCCCCTGGTCCTGCAGCCCACAGGAACAACGGGCAGATCAAACTAAGAGATCATTAAAAGATTTCTTCACCTGCTTTACCCCAAGGTGCCCGATGCTCACACACGCCGAGCTGCAGCTGTGCCACAGAACTGACACCTCCAGTGCTGCTGGAAAATCAGGCACCCCTATCAAACAGTATTTACACTGAAAGAATATTTAACCTCTGACTAATGCTGCCTTTTATGCCATATTTCAGTGCAGCCAGACGGTGGATCTGGACTGGCCAATTTCTCTTTCTGCTTGTAATTAGCTTCACTTTTCTGCTGTCCTGAACAAGCGTTAGACTCTCCTCTAGGAACATAATCCCAATCCACAGGAAACTACTGAGATGCCACTCATCCTTTCCGGAGGTTTTATTTAAAACATAACATTAGCAGCAGATTTTTATAAACCTTTTTGCGAGGTCCCATTCCTGCAAAACATTCAATATCATTTGGTGCTATTAGTCTCGCTTCAGAGACACTACTTAACATTCAACGACACTTGGAGCCAAGAAGCATTTGCAGGAGTCAAGTTTTGAATTTCAAATCTAAACTGCACAGGGATGCCAATGGCATATGACTTTGAGCCTGACAAACACAAATACGTTTTAGCTCCTAAGCTACATTTTATTTTGACTTCCCCTTCTGTTTAACAATATTGGCATAGAGAAGAGCTTCAGTTTAATAGGTAATAGCTGACTTCAGAGACTGACTGATGTTCTTAAACAAAACGATGTTCTTAAAAAGCAACATCCAATCAAAGAAAAGTTTATAATCTGAATAAAGTTAGGAAAATATTCTTTTGCTCCTGCTATGAAAAAGAAAAGCTCAAAGCGTCTTAAAGCTTGTTTTGTTTCTGTGTATTTTATCCAGAGATGGCACCAGGATAGGAAGCTAATTTCTTCCAGTTGTTATCTGCCTTCTAGCCAGATAGATTTTTGTGTCTTTTAAGGATATAAAGCACATCCTTCCCATGGGAATCTTCTTTTCAGATGGAATGAGTGATTCACACCGCTGAAGTCGGTGATTTTCCCGCGTGTTTCCGAGCAGTAACTGTAGGGCATCCACCCCAGGGAGCACACGCTCTCTATCCCCTGCTCTCCTCTGCCTCCAGCACCTTACAGGAGGCATCAGGAGCCCCTGGAAGACACAGAGTATTGCTGCACTCCTGCACACAACCCCGAGTGTACACTGAGGAGGTTGGGTGCAGTCAGAAAGCACTGTGGGGAGCTGCAGGGAGAGCCAGAGCTGAGTGGTGCTCGGCCCAGCCCCGTCCCCGGGCTTGTCTCACCAGCACAGCTGCTGGAGGTGGCTACGAGCCCCCTTCCCCTGACAGCCAGGGGCTTTCCCTTCACGGGGTGTCCTCCACAGCCAGCTACCAGCAGCACTCAGTAGTACTGACACAGGAACCACAGCACCTCCAGAACAGCCACATCCATCCCAACCATCCCAGCTGCCCGTCTGCGGCAGGCGCGCGGCGCAGCGGAAAAAAAGGGACCTGGGCGAGAGCCGTGGGCACTGGGGAGCCTGCAAATCCCAACAGGCTGGTGGGAAAAGGCAAGCTGTTGTTAGAGATGACCTCACTGTTTTTCACTGATCTCTCCACTCTCTGACTCAGCCCCACAGCCCGTTTCCAGGGCTGACCCGCTGGCCTCGCCCTGAGCAGCATGTGGAGGGGCAGCTCTGCAGCGAGCCCGGGTCAGCCCCAGCGACCCCCCGGGGACCCCGACCCTGTCTGGCCAGCCTGGCTCTCACCATCCCAGACTCCCTGGCCAGGAGTTAAGCTTTGCTACACTGGAGCGTGCTGCACCCGTTCTGCAGCTCAGTTTTTAAAGTGTGGGTATTATCACTGCACACTCCCTGCAAAGCCAGGGGCAGCTAACTGCCAGAGCTGATGCAGAAATTGTTATTAAAACTTACAAACTGTGAAAAACTCTTTAAAAGTCCAAATCCTGGCACTGCCCTAAATTAAATTACAGCTGCAGCCTGCTAGGGGTACGTGGATAAGCAAAGAGCCAAACCTGCACGTAGCCCTTATCCACAACCCACACCTGCTGCTCCCTTCTGCAAGTTAACTAATGAACCCAGCGTACAGCCCAGAGGATTTGAGATACAGGAAAGGTCAGAGTGAAGACTCAGGAGTGAAGACCAGGTTGAATGGGCTTCATAAATGACAGCCCCATTTCAAACCAAAAATTCTTTTTTTCAGTAATTCAGGGCAAGTGAGCTTTCCCTAAAAAACTGTCTGAATCAGACAATGCAGCTCTCCCTGGATATGGACTGCTGGCAGGAGGAGGGCACATGCACTCAGGAATCAGTGTTAATACCCTAAAAAATTAATCTCTGAAAATGCATTCAATGGAATAGTAATGATTTCATATAAATCTCTGTATAGCAAGAGCTGATAAAGTATTACAGTGATACCAGGGATACCTACAGTAAGAACAGCCTGGAAAAAAAAAGGCTTTATCTTTTTTCCCCGGGGCTGGTGTGGTCACTCTGCCTTTTTGTGCCTCAGTTTCCCCGCTGTGGACACAGGCTGTTGCATCAGTGACATCTGTGAAAGCTGCTGGGGTCTGTAAGAGCTAGTTCTGGTTACCTGGCCATGAGGACAGGATGTGGCTTCCTGAAGATGAAAACACAGGCTAGTCAACTTTAAATCAGAGTCATGGTTTGTGATTTCAAAACGTGGTGGGGATGGCACTCTCCAGGGAAGGGAGGGACAGGCCCTTATCAAAGCCACAGTGGGTGTTTTGGACTCTGGATGTGTTCATGAATGCGAATGTGTTTATAGAGAGTGTGCCTTGTGACAAAGCCAGCCACGGTGGCAAAGAGCTTTGCAAATCTACATCAGCCCTCAGAAATCTCTCAACCCGGCTGAATAACGTATTAATTAAAAGAAGAGGATGAGCAGCATGTCAGCTCTGCTGCTGACCGTTCACTCGGGGAGCTGTGGACCTACAGCCTCCCCTTGGGTCTGTCTGAGCCATGCCAGCACTGCTGCTGAGCTTCCAGGGGTTGTGTTGCCCCTGAAGGGCAGTTCCTTGTCTCTGCAAACACAAAGAGCAGTCCTGGGCTGTGTCTCTGGGACACACATCGGCCCCAGTTCACCCTCTAGCCCAGAGAGCAGACAGGGTGCTGGGATCTCACACCCATCTTCCCTTCAGGGGATGAAAACTCAACTCTAAATTTGGTCTCAGGTCTGTTTTTAGAGGGTTGTCTGTCACAGCAACAGGTAATGAATTTAGAAAACCCTAATTGTCATTACCAAGATGAGCTTCAGACAGAGAGGTCAACTGATTACTTATTTCTCTCAGAGAGGTGAAATGACAGTCAACCTGCCTGACTAGAAATACTTTTTGCCACCTTTTGGATGGGCTGTGAGGAGATTCCTGAAGGAGCTCTGTGAGCAGCCCTGTCTGATACACGAACACCTCCATTCTCTTCTGCCACACAAGGGAACCAGAGAGGACTGACCAAAAGCTCCACACTGCAGGAAGGGAACAGCCACGGGAACAGGGACAGGTCTGAGCCCTGATTCAGAACAGGAGAAACAATTTCCTTTTGTAACCAAGTTATTTTAAATCAATGTAGCTAGACAGATGCAAAGCACTGACACAGATGCACTGAAACTGGTTTGATCCTTGCCTGAACAGGATTAACTTGCCTCAGTTATTAACCAAATTAAACTCCAGCTCATTCTCACTGCAGAAAGGGCTGCATTTTACACCAAGAGTTGTGTTGTGCAGCCTTTTTACAGAGACAGAGCCTGGGAGGGGTTTCCTCTGCAGTAGGTATTTGGGAACACCACACAAATCCCCACAACCTGGCTTGGCCCCAGTTAACTCCTCTGAGGTAGACACATCCTCCTTTATCTGCCATTTACACCATCCTTACTGTGCAAACCTACACCTGAGGCCATTAGCTTGTGCTGATCACAAGAAGAGTTAAAACCATGCAGATCCACTACACTGAGCCCGGGCTGATGTCACTAGATTGAGTTAAAACAAATGAGGTTGCACAGGCACATCTTCTGCAGATCTAGCCTGGGTTCCACCCCTTACACACAGTCCTGACTCCCCTTTCCCACTGTCACTGCCTTGGCTTTGTGGTCCCCCAGCTCCAGAGGGTCAAATCTGCATAGCAGGAATCAAAAATCCTTGTCTTACATTCTTCTGAAAAAATTCACAACGTTTTGATCTGGAAAGTTAGAGATTAGATTTTGTTCTTGCAGTTACTTTCTTAAAACATTAATCTCCACATGTGTTTTTCTTCCTCTGCTGGAATATAAAACTGTCCTGCTGGAATAATAACCCTGGGAAGAACCAGCACCCCTCTCTGCCCCACTCCCCATCCTCTCATCTGCCATCCTGCCAGTGCCACTAAAGCACTTTTTCTTATCCTGCCAGATGCTAAGCTTAGGTCAAATCCCAGGGAAGACACGGGGCCAGCGTATGTTCTCATTAACAAAATTGCAATCTGCTCCTGAGCTGATGAGGCTGCCCCGGATTTACACCAGCACAGCTACAACCGGGCACCGTTCTGGAGGGGGGTGCTGGTGGGCACACGAGGTGAGGGCTCTGGGAAGGGCTCTGTGCCCTCCCCGATGACACGGAGGACGAGGCCAGGAGAAGGGGCAGCGTGTGGTGGGGCACAGCCCCCCAGGCAGGGCAGCCTCTGTGGCACGTGGGGCAGCTCGACCCGCGGGGGTTGCCAAGGTGCCAGGCTCCCGGTGGCTGGAGCCAGCAGAGAGACCTCCCCTGGTGACACAGGCCACAAACTGGTGACTCAGAACCTGCTCCTCCTGGGGAGGCAGCTGACAGATTTGTGGGCTTAAGTGACTACAAAGCTCAGCCCACCTAGGCCACAACAACCCAAACCAGCAGGCCAGTGGTCCTGCTCTGCAAATTCCCTCCCTCCTCTGGTTTGCCCTGTTCCCTGCCCCTGCCCCCCTACAGCTCCTTTCTGCCCGAGACTCAGCCAGAGGGGAGCACGGCTGGAGAGCAGGAAAGAACAACAAGCAGCTAGGAGAAGGTGGGTGCTGTGGCGATGCCAGGGTGGGGAAG
>NW_008631900.1:0-753 GCF_000691845.1 Merops nubicus
GTGGTGAAGAAGCACCTGCTTCTCACAGCTCGTCAGCAACAAATCAGAAAGAGTCCCTGTATAGCTCCGAGGTATGGAATAAAAATAAGAAGTTAGAAAGGGAAAATCTGAGGGTGCAAGAACTTCTACAAAAATCTGAAGAGAGCAATACCCATATACAATGCTTGATGAAGCAGATCAAGAGAATGCGATGTTGCGCCAAGAAAATCAAGCCTTGCAAATAGAAAATACAGTTCTATTGGGGTGGTTAAAAGATATGCCTGTAGGTGATTAGCCCCAATCCGATGTAGGGCAAACCTCTCAGTGGAAGGAAGTGCTCAGTTCTTCACCTGAACCACCGGCCCCTACTCAGCCAGAACAGCAGGCTCCTGCTCAACTAAAGTCAAAGGCTCCTGCTCAGCTGAAACAGCAAGCTCCTGCATGGCCGAGACCACAGACCTGCGCTCAGACAAGGCAACAGGCACAAATTGAAGTACTGTCTTTGTCTCAGGATGATTCAGAAGACGAAGAAGAACTGGAAGGGGAGCCAGAGGGAGGGGAACCTAAGCAGGTCCGTACTCAAAACAACTGTTTATTCCCAGAGAGAGGGCGCCAAGCAAAGAAATAAGGAGAAGGAGAAGCCCTATACTTCTCTGGAGTTGGCAAAAATCAGGAAGCAATACGGCAGGCTTTCATCTGAGAGAGAGGCTGAGTTTGTGATGCAGGTATTTCTCAATGGTGGTGACAAAATTTATTTGAGTGAGCAGGAAGCTG
>NW_008631901.1:0-15772 GCF_000691845.1 Merops nubicus
AATGATTCTATGATTCTATGAAAATGAGTGTTTTTCTCATTTTTCTTGTGAATTTAAAGTGTGCTGTTGGTTTTTGTTTTTGTTTTTGTTTTTGTTTTTTCATCATCTGTTACTCAGCACACCACACAGCATTGTGGAAGAAATAACAAGACACCATGGACTACTTCTGTGTTAGTAAGACACTGGTAGCACCACGTGCAATATTGTCACATGTCCAAATAATGCTATTGTTCAACTGTCTGGTGCACAGAAAAGAGAAATGACTGAGTAAAAAATCCTCTGATAAAGTCTTATCTTGGCAACATGGGAAAGATGCCAATGTGAAAAGAGAACATTATCACTGTACTGACTGCTGTCCTGGCGTCACCAAGCTCTCTGCTTTCCGTACTAGTCCTCAAAATGAAGTTATGAAAAGCCAAAAAGTCTTCCTAAGTTCAGTACTTTCACTGCTCATTGTGGTTGAACTGAATGGAAAACACAAAGAAAAAGGATGAAATCAGTTTATCTCCAATATATATTTGTATGCAAAGGAGAATCAAGTGTGACTTGGAAAGATAGTGATGCCACAGTCCATCGTACGGAAAGATTTCCTCTTAAAAGGAGCATTACATCTCATTTTTCACTGTCTTTGAAATAATTTTTAAAAAGCACTGAAAAAATATAATTCAAATTAGGATTACAGAATTGAAAAAAAAATTGTGTTTAAATTTCCCACTTCTCCTCTATGACAGTCACTGATTAATGATTCCTTTGAGTTTTTCCTCATGGAGGGAAGTCTTTGGCCTAGCTTTCACCTGTCTTCCAAATATATATTTAAGATGTACATCTTCTGTAAACTACTTGTGTCATCCATTGTAAAAGACAATGGAAGTCTCTGCCAACCATATAAAGAACAAGTATGTATATCAACAGAAAATATGACTCATACAGTGACAAGATTTGTAACTTGAGCTGGCCAGGTTAAGGATACTGTAACTGAGCATAAGAGAAATTGGCTTTCAGGCTCACTGATTTCAGCTAACACCACAAAAATTTTTTCTAACATTGGAGGAAATTTACAGTGGATTTGAGCAATGACCTACTTTAGTTTTGTTAGGTTTTCTTCCTACATTATTTTTACTACCTGTTTAAAAAACAGGCAAATCATTAACATGGCCAAATGTTTCTGAAGGGAGCTCTTCTCTCACAGTAATAATTTTAAGTTCTGCCATATGCGCACGTGAAAAGAAAAGGAGAGAACATTTCACTCTACTTAATCCACTTCCCCTTAAATTGATAAAATTCCCAAAACAGAATAGTGCTAATGAATATGTGAGAAATAGGAATAAAAACGGTAAAAACTGAAACAGACTTGTGTACATTCCTGTTTTTCCAGAAAATCATTGTAGTTTTTATATGACTGTGCAAAAGATGCGGCATTCTCAGAAATAAAAATCCTAAACCTTTGTTGCTAGTACAATCTCATTAGTCTCTAGTTTCTTACTCTAATAGATCAGACTTGGTTAAGTTATGAAAGAATTTTAGAGAGAAGATCAAAACCCAGTGTTGAAGGACCCCATGACAGTATTCATAATTATTCATACTTCCTGGGTTCTCTTATCTATATTGACCCTCCAGACGTTCTTTTGTTTGCATTGCTCTATGGATTATGTTTTATAAATTATGACAGGCCACCAATAGAAAACCAGTCAGCCAGGAAGGGCATCACCTCTTCTGGCTACAGCATTCAGATTACTTTGGCAACTTCAACATTGTCTCAGTCTAATCTCATCTAGGAAAAAAAACCAAAACAAAGCAAAACAAAACAAAACAAACAAACAAACTAACTTTGGTTGTGCATTTTCCCTGTCTCTGCCTTGGCAATAGTTCAAATTTATGCTTGACATGCTAATTGAAATAAGTTGGTAAGATCTCTGTATGATCACATGGAGAATATCAGCCATCAAAAACTAACATCATGTGCCTCACTCTGTGGTTTTATTTATTATTACTATTATTCCTAAGACAACAAGAAAGAATGAGTGCTGTTGGATGAGCACCTGGAGAGATGCAGACGGATATCATTTAAATCACGACTTTATTTCTTCAGTATAAGCAATCTGCAATATGGACGGGAAAAAAAAAAAATCAAGGGAGGGAGAAAACCAACAAAAAACTAGATGAAACAAGTTAAGAGTTGACACTGGCTCACAGTCTCAAGTTTTATTTTTTTTTAATTATTATTTCTGCCCTTTTTCCTGACAGGGTGAAATGATTAGAGTTGGGAGGAATTTAAATATACAAACTACCATGCGTTTGTCTCCTCACTGAGGAGCAGATAACAAAATTCTTCAAAACAGCTGCAAATGACAGGGAATGAGTGGGTGGAAGAGGCTGGGAGAAAACCTAAACCTGAGAAAAGCTTGGTCTTGAACCTTATCGGCATGTGCCAGGTCTCAAGACTAAGGCAGTAGGGGAGTGATGCTATTACAACATGCAAGAAATTGTTTCAGGCAATTTGAGTAACTGCTGCTTTTATCTTTTATGGCAAAGCTTTTTGGGCCATGTTTAATATCCTTAAACTGCTCATGTGTTATTATTATGACTTTTTGGGTTTTTTTAAATCTCCAAAGAGAGTTTAAAGGTTCATTAGTAAACTTTTTGGTCTTCTATTCTCTTCACTCAGTTGCAGAGTTTGTGCTTCTTACAAATATTTAAAGCTTTAGTTATTTTTGTTGCCTTTTTTTTTTTTTTCTTATGTTTACAATATCATTCCACACTTTTTGTTTATAAATTATTTATGAAATCCCACAGTGATTGCAAGAGATATGACAAAATAAAAAAAAAAAAAAAAAGGTATATAACAATTACAAAAGGAAAAGCTATTAGCAATATCAGCCATGAAAGAAAATTCTGACTCCTTGAAAACTGATACACTTTTAAACAGATACTCTGTTGGAAGAAGGAATTCAGCATCAGAGTCAAAACCTGATAAATAGATATATCTGAAGAGTCCTATTGAATCTAGTACATGACCATATTAGAGAGCTGGCAATGAATTTAAGCATAATTGAAGTAAGGAGAACATTATTATTCCAACTACCACTGAAATCCAGCCATCTTTAAAACAGAATATGGCAGAACAACACACACTATGAGTAACTTCAGGAAACTGGGAATTCAAAAGGGAATTTGCAAGTTTATTTCCAAGTTAGTCTAGTCTATTCTGGCTGGGTACCCTAAAAAGTACTTTGTTTTAATTGTTGCCTTTAACTCCTACAGGGCAGTACATTTACCATTTTTTTCCCGCTCTCATTCTCTGTATTATCTGGACCCCACTTGAATAAACATATCTGAAATATTCAGTGGCCACTAATAAAACCTACATAAGCAAATATTGACACAAGAAAGGTGGCAATTTAATATATGACTGGTGTCCCTAGAACATTATTTCCTGTTTGAAAATGGATGGCAGAGACATAATTTTAATAATTTTAGACTAGATAGTCCTGCTCTGGCAGGGGGGGTGGACTCGATGATCTCTGGAGGTCCCTTCCAACCCCTAACATTCTGTGATAATTTTCCTCCCATCTACTTGGGTAACTTTAATTAGATTAAAATTTCTCAGCTGTGATCTGTCATTTACTTTCTCTGATGTCTATGCAATTGCACTTTTTCTTTTTTCTGTGCTAGACTAATGACCAAGAGTATAGTTCTGATTGCAAGACATTATATGATGTCCAGTAGAAATATGGCAATACATCATGGCACCCTAGGAGCTTTCTGAAAAGATGTTTGAACTTTCCCATCATTTTTAAAGAATCAGTTTTGACCCTGCTCACTGAGAAACAACAGGATGGCAACTGAGAGGAAATATCTAAATGTAATCTTTCTGGTATTCTTAATCTGAGCTGACATTGTTCTACAGGAAGCAGAATAAGCCCCTTGGCAGACCTTTGCAAGACACACAATGGAAACAAGACTATAAAAAAAAGTGAGCTTTTATTAAAATCTGTATGGTAGCCAATGTCAACTTAGGCAAAGATTAAAGATGATTTCACCTGTTTCAGAAACACCAAAAAAAGCATCATCTTGCTTGACATGTCTGATTCCAGACAAAAATATATCATAGAATAGCATAAATAATATGCAAAGTGTTGTTTATCTAAAGATTTTTCTGTCTTTTTTCATTAAAGAATGAGAGAAGCAGATATTTCATACGTATTTTTACAGTTGTGATTACTGAGCTACTTTGTTAGTTTACACTATGCTTAATGATTGAAGATATCTGAAATCAAATCTTTGCTAGCTAATCTGCATGAGATGTAGAAATCACATGGCAGTTTTTTCATGTCTGATTAAATAATAGTGCATTCCCTTCCAAAGGATCTATTTGTACACTTGAATTAAATGTCATTTTCATCAATATTCATACAAGAAATACTAGAATCCATTTTCGTCATCATTTAAGTAACTACAATTTCTTCTCAAGAAAGTCTGTGTAAACCAATCAATCCAAAAACCTAAAAAAAGCTCCTCCTTTGTTTTCAAAATAATATAAAAATAGGTACTACATTTGAAGATGTTAAAATAACGTTTGACATCATTCTTTCAATAGAAGAAAAAGGCTGAATTCCTCCACTACACATATACTGAAATTAGATATAGTAATATTGAGTAACTGTTGCATAACTGTCCTATTGATGTCAGTGCAGCAATGAGGAAAGATTAGATGGACAGAGTAGTCCAAACACCTTTTTAAAAAACTAAGTCCATATTTTGATAAAAGTAATGCTTGCAACCCCCACTCATAACATAACCTTATGATATTTCTTCTTAGGAGTCTACATTTCTAATGATTACTATGCCTATATTAATTGTCTTGAGCAATTTAGCAACAGAACCAGATGTATAAGATATTTGGGAAAACATTTTTTTCAGTAAAGATATATTTAGATTTACTTGGTACTTTCAGGAAGATTAGTTCTGAAGTCTGTCATGGTTTAGGGTTAGGGCCACCCCCAGACCTGTAACAGATGCTCTCTGTTGACTCCCCTCTCCCCCCGAGTGGAAGAGAAAGGGAATAAGGGAGAGAGACTTAGCGATTAGAAAGGAAAACAGCTTTAATGAAAATACTACTACTAATAATAATAATACTAATAGAATGGACTATATACAAGTAAATACAGTCCTGGCCCTCTTTGGATGCTGGCCAAACGGAGGAAGGAAGGGAAAGAAGGGGCTTGACACTTGTGATCATTCAGCTTTTATACTGGATATGACGGATATGTTATGGAATATCCCACTGGTGAATTTAGGGTCACCTGTCTTGTCTGCTCTTCCCTGCAGGTGCAGACTTTTACTTTCTTCCCCCTCCGTGTGGTACACAGGATTTAGCAGTGACCTTGGTCTGCACGCCAATCCTTGGGAATAACTCTAAACATGGAGCATTATCACTGCTAGATGCTGACACTGTCTGCAAAAATATGCTGTTAAATTCAGAAAGTGCAATTAATTATAAGAGCTTTGGCTGAAAAGTAAAATCACTGAACAGAATTAGTTCTGTTCTACCCCAAACCAGGCCAAAGACATATATGACAGGCATTCTGTGGATGACTCAAAAATGCCACACAGAAAGACATTTTTAATAGCCAGTATTCAAGCTGAAAGAATTTTGAACCAGATGTAAGATAGTCATAATCAAAACTGGCATTTTCTATTGAATAGGTATCTTTTTTTCGCAGAGCTATGAGCTGATCCCCTGATTATCATCTATCCCTCTCTCAGTTCCTCTCCTAGAAGATTTTTTTTTTTCTTCTTTTCTTATCTAGTACTCGCTGAAGAACAGAGAGATAGAGAAGAGAAAGAAAGACTTGGTAGTCTAGGGGTTGGATCAGTAAGCGGAGCCCTGGTTTTCAACTCCTGCTTCATCTACAAAAAATCTGGCTTAAACTGTTGAGAAGCAACCCAGCTAATGTTGGTAATTGATCCAGGGTGCAACGAGTTATAGTTCTGACAAGCAAAGTTGATCTAATTTCCTCTCAGCTTTGCAATTTCCTCCCTTTTCCTATCCCATTTTCTCTTGGTTGTCACAATGACAAGGCAATTCCATGGGATGTTAAAGTCTGAAAATGCAATTGACTCAAATGGTTTCAGTGTGAAAAACTAGAATAGCCTTTCAATGCCATAGGATCTGGAAGGAAATCATCTTCTCCCAATGTGATCCTGTTCCCTAGCTGTCTAAGACTAGTTATCTCATTTTCAAAACTTGACTTTTTTTTTTTTTTTTTTTTTTCCCATGAAGGGACAGGAGTTAACTCAATTTTATCACTTTTTTTTTTCATAATTATAATAATATTCTCATACAAAAACATTGTGAAATTGAAAGACCTTGACCACAGAAGCATTTAGCAATATATATTCACATGTGGTAACAACTGCTATATATTCAGCCGGTAATTTCATGCAATTAATTGGGTGATGATTCGAATCTGCCCTGCATGCACACTGAATTCATTGTTCTCAGGAAGAAATTATACCCTAAGAAAGTTCATTTTAGAGGGAATTGCATGTGGCATACAGCAATGCCACAAATCCTTTGAGAATGTCCCTATTGCTTCAGTATACACACATTTGCTTTATATGAGGTCACTGTGTGATACCTCCTTATTCTTTCCCAACTGCAATGTTCATACAGCACAATGGTGAATTTGTTTACAAGCACATAGTAGAGGGGGGTTTGATGACCAGTGAGATACATTCATTAGAAACAGTTGTTCAAAATGTGGTTGGCTCCTGAAAAAACTATTCAAGTCTGCCTCATCCAAATTTCACTCCTCTTACTGCTTGCCTTTTCATTAAGAAACCACTTAGCCAAATGAACAACTTACTTTGTCATTTGTTCAAGTCTGACCCGAAAATACATAACACAACTACCAATCCTGTGGTCCATAGTCTTACTCTGTAAGATGCTTATCAGTGTTGTCTCACATATGTCCTCAAGCGTTTTGGGGGTGAGAAAATCCCTGACTGAGAATGGTTTACTGTCTGGAGGAGGGGAGACACACATATAGCAATATAGGGCTTATTTATAGTTTGGAATAGAGAGAATTCCCAGCTCAGAGCAATTTTCTACTCAAGACCAGATAATTCTTTTGCCTTATCTGTGCTGCCCTTGGCTTAAATTCTGGTAAGAGTGCAGAAGAATTGCCATTCTTCTATTGGTCACTTAAAAAAAAAAAAAAAAATCAAAAAGCAACATATATAAATATATGTGATGACTAATGCAAAACATGACTGCATAACATCATTGTGAAACGGATTTATATATTGGGGTAATGGGTAATAAAATGAAATTCAAAGCACTTTCAATTAAACTAATTTCTCTGCTAAATTTTTGGAAACTGATTTATATATTACAGCTATATAATCCTTCCCAAACACCAAATACCTACCTGACATTTAATTTACTCCTCAGATAGGTTAAATATGAACTCTACTTAAAATTATAGGCTTGTTTGTGAGCCAGCCAGTTCCCTATAAGCAAAATATCATGGGAATTAAGGGTGATTAGGTATTAAATCAATACACCTTGATAAAATGAGAACTGCACAGGGAACTGTGTTAATTTGTACACAGATAACACTGTTACACTGAATCAATGAAAACAGAAAACTCAAGCAATGACATATTCACCTTATGCTAATTTGCATACATAAATT
Organism: Merops nubicus; assembly: GCF_000691845.1. NCBI lineage: Eukaryota > Metazoa > Chordata > Aves > Coraciiformes > Meropidae > Merops > Merops nubicus. Next base: position 7,701 of record NW_008631901.1, read on the forward strand.
TCCCTGGGTAACTTTCTTCAGCTACAAATTTTTTAATAATAACAGCATGTCAAACAAGTCATATCTATAAAAGAAGATTTCAAGCTCATTATCTCGTGAACTTCAAAATAACGGACAGAACCTTATTGCCATCCTCCCATTTTCTCCTTATCTCTTTCTAACTTTGACATTCAAAAGCTAGAAATTAATTTACTTTAAGTATCTTTAAAAAGATACTTGTTTTTTTTATTTTGATGTTTACTATGAAATTACATTTTTAGCAGAAGAGGATCCGGTAGTAACACAAAACCTGTATGATTTCTCAATAATTGTGTCACCTGAGTCCAAGCCAGCAGTGTGCCCAGGTGGCCACAACAGCCAACAACATCCTGGCTTGTATCAGAAATAATGTAGCCAGTTGGACTAGGGAAGTGATTTTCCCAAGTACTTCCTGTACTTGATACTGCTGAGGCTGCACCTCAAATATTGTCTTTAATTTTGGGCCCCTCACTGCAAGAAAGACACTGAGGTTCTGGTGAGTGCCAAGAGAATGGCAACAAAGCTGGTGAAGGTTCAAGAGAACAATTCCTATGAGGAGTGGCTGATGGAACCAGGGTTGTTTAGCCTGGAGAAAAGCAACCTGAGGAGACACCCTATTGCTCTCTACAATTCCTTAAAAGGAGGCTGTAACAACATGGGGGTCAGTGTTCTCTCCTAAGTAACAAGTGATTGAACAAGAGAAAATGGCCTCAAGTTGTGTGAGGAAGGTTTAGAATAGATATTAGGAAACATTTCTTCACAGAAAAGGTTGTAAAATGCTGGAACGGTCTGCCTTGGGAAATGGAAGAACCACCATCCCTGGGGGTATTTAAAAGACATACAGGCATGATGTTTCTTGCCCAGTCAAACCATCTCTTTCATTGTTGGGCATATGTGCTGAGCACCATGTTTGATTTCAGTGAACACTTGCCTCATAAAGAAATTAATTGAAATTAACCAGTTTTGAGATTTTAAAAAAAAAAAATCTCAACATTTACTGAAACTAGTTCAAAATTTGACCAGCAGAAAGAGCAAGAAATAGAATTGCCTATTTTAATTTGCCTTCTCCTTGTTTAAACTTTCTGTTTGTTTCAGTTTGCCTCCTTTCTGTTTAAACTTTCCCTGCAGGTGACCCTTTGTCAGTTAGAGACAGAGTGGTAGAATCTCTGCCTTTGCAGACTTTTCTCCCAGGATAACACAAACATTAATAAGCAGGTGTCAAGGTTGTCGTTGATTGCTGTACACTCCCGTCTATAGGAAAGGTAATTTCATTCTCTGCTACATGAAAAAAGGACGGTGAAGGTCTGATACTCTTTCTTATTGGGGGAGGGAGAAGGCATTTTATGATTAAGCCTTTAATGTGCCTGAGCTCAGAGCTTTTGTGTCATATTTTGCTCAAAGAGAGAAAACAGATCCCTCCAACCTGCCCTCTGAAAGATCTTTCTTCTTTCCACCAAGTACAGATGAAGGCTGGGCAGGAAAGACAAAGATTTCTAGCTAGTTGTTCTGACTAAACACTGGGACATAGTTGGAATTCGATCACAAACTGGGGGTTGTAAAACATGGGCTGTAGTGAGCACGACAGCAGCATTTTCTGTTCTGTTGATGCATGACTTTAAGCAAATCACCTTCAAATCTGAACCTCTCTAGGGAAGGGAAGTTGGTTATATCACTCAGTTGAAGAAGTTTGGGTTAAACGTAAGTAGTACTATTACTATAACATTGCAAGCTGACCTGCTAAAGTGAAGGGAGAAAGTAGGTAGGATTTTTTGAATTTTCTTTCTCTCTGGAACCCAGATGGCAATTGAAAAACACTTGACTTCTGAACTCCAGAATTCACATATTATTAGCAGCCCTTTGGCCTCCCATTGAACTGTAGTCCAAAGACTTCATTAAAACCAAGGAAAAAAAAATAAGTTCTCAGCTTCAAGCTTGAGCAGCCTTGATATGAATATGAAGAAAAAGAAGAGGGGAGGAGGACAGAAAATGAAAACTGCTGTTGCAGAGGAGCAAGAGGCAGGTTGTTCCACTAGGTAAAGCAAGACATTACCCAGGCCAGCATGGGTGCCCAGGGCAGAGCTTCCATGGAGGCCCAGGGCATAGGGCACATGAGTAAAGGCTGCAGGGAAATGCCCAGGGCAGTTCATTTTTGTGGGTGTTAATTTCTGTGGGTGCACCATGAAAAGTGCAAACAAAATTTCCATATCTAGCTTGACAGAAGATTTCTGCTATGCAGTAAAACTAATAGTAAATGCATAGGTATCTGTACCAGTAGTGCCTGCAAGGGTCTTGCTGTATCACAGCACAGGAAGCTCTCTCCAGCTCTGCTGCCCTCCTTGCCTCTTTGGAAGGAAAAAGCAGCATTAGTTGGGAGGTTTTAACACAGATTAGGTCTAGATATGAATGAGTGGAGAACTAAGGATTCCTGTCTCTGAGTTTGGCTTCCTCTGACACCTGCAAGAAATAATATGTGACTTCATTTTCTTATGTGTGAATGAAGATTAATGCAATGTTGTGTTATTATTATTATTATTTGCATTTTATTGTCTCTTTTAATTTCATTGAAAAAAAATCTGTAACTTCTACTGTGAACCAGAAATATTTCTGAGTCTTTTGGGACCTCCTACAGAAATGTGCCCAGTCACATGAATACAGATAACGTGTGAACTTTTCAGAAGCCAGGCTAATTGTGATTATTATCTATAAATTTTGAATAATGATATTTTGCATTATTAGGTTAGTATTTTTCTGACAGGAACAGGCATTCTCCTGAGACTTTTGGAGGCCTTGTTTTTGACAGAGAACAGAAGAAAGGGAATCTTCTCACTATAAAACTGTAATTTATTTTCCCTTTTGGTCCTGGCCCCAGTACAGGTCTCATTCAAATTACACTTTCTTAGAGTGAGTATTGCTCTGAAGACCTAACATGTTAACACCTGAGGCATCTTCAGCTGTGAATGACAGAATTCGTCCAAATAATCCAGACTGGTTTTAGGTCTGTTCGCAAGAGGATATATGTGTTCCCAGGTTTCCTCATTAAATCATGGATGGCAGGTTTTAATCAGGAAAGTACATATATCATGCAATTGTAATTCCCTCAGGAACTCCAGTAACCCCTTTGCATTCACACATTCTCACTACTGACATCACAATGGCTAAGGGACTGCCTGTCATTCTTTCGATTGTAAAAACCTTCACAATTTCCAGCAATGCAATTAATTTAGTCATATAAATTCACATGTTGCTGGAACATGGATCACTCCTAGAAGTAGATCCCAATTAATTTAATGAGTTTAACTAAATTCATTTCAAAGGAAGATTGGGAAAACTGTTTGGGGAAAGAAAGAGTAGTCCAAAGCACAGTGTATTATCTACATCTATTGCATAGATTTACTAATGTCATGCACCTAGTCTTTTCCTAATATTCATATTGCTCTCTTCTTTCCCTTAACTTCAAATTTGATCCTAGTCTCCTTGTAGAAAGGGAGATGGGATACTGAAAACTGGGGGAATTAAGAAAGAATCTATGTATTTGCATTTCTAGAGCACCTCTGATCAAGGTCCACAGTGCTGGTGGCTGAAAGTGATGGTAAATGAAAAAAAAAAATATGGATAATTAAAAAGAAATGTCCAGTGTAAAAGTATTTTTGAAAGAACTATGGGAATGTAGTTGTGATAATGCAAGTAGATCTATTTCTGCTTAATACTCAAAAGACAAAGAAATTGAGCAAAGCTACTGTTAGCAAAGAACATAAATGGCTTGCATAGTTTCATGTGTTTTGTACTTTTTTTATTTAAATGATCAGGATTGAGATTTTAACTGAGAGTTAAAATATAGAAATAATACTTAAAGAACATTCACTGATCAGACTAAAATAAATTCACAAGGGTCTGTAGTGACCAGACAAGAGTTAATGGCTTTAAGCTAGAAAAGGGTAGATTTAGGCTAGATGTTAGGAAAAAGTTCTTCAGTATGAGGGTGATAGACCACTGGAATAGGTTGCTGAGACAGGTGGTGGAGGCCCCATCCCTAGGGACACTCAAGATCAGGCTGGATGAAGCTTTGAGTAGCATGACCTAGTTTGAGATGTCCCTGCTTACGATGAGGGGGTTGGACTAGATGACTTTTGGAGGTCCCTTCCAGCCCAGACATTCTGTGATTCTATGAAATAAGAGAATCGGAGACTGTTTAACCATATCATTGGTAATGCTCAACTAATCATTCTCGAAAGCTTTGAGTAATCTCTTTAAATATTACTCAACAAAAGAAGTTTCTGCTGCTTAACTATGGAGGCTACTTGAAGCTCCTTAAACTTCACCAGTATGAAATGTTGCCCAGCACCAAACCTAAGATTCATTTGGCTGTTATGTATCCAGCTATTTTTGTTTGCGTCTTCCCCTACCACTACCAAGGTCAGGACAGACCATTCCTGCACATGGACAGACCTTTCTAACATATGTAAGTGATTACTATAGCCCTATGTAAGACTCGCACAGTTTGGATGCTTATGTCTTTGTTGAATAACACACAAATGGACTATATCACAGGAGCATATATAATTATATGGAATTTACTCTTCCTAAGTCAAAAAGTTAGGAAGGATGAGCTAGAAACAAAGAGTTCCATGGAAAACTCTCTACCACTGTAGTCATGTTTCACTAATTACCTTGACTGAATCAAAACACTATAGCTCCATTTGTTTAAATAGTTTTTTATAATTGTTCTTATATTCAGTGATAACTCTACAGTCCCTACCCACCAATCAGACACAGTCCCAACAATTAAGGACTGGGTTCCTTCTATTGTTTTTATCCGGGGTTTAAAAACTTTGAAGAAAGCTAATGCCAAGAAAATAAGTAACCTCATTTTCCTAGGCAACTGTACTTTCTGAATCATTGGAAACTACTGACAATGTAGAACAGGAGGAAAACTATAGTAGGTGTTCCTTACTCCTGGCAGCCTTAATCGTTTAACTCATTTATAGTTTATTTTCATCCATAAAGGTAAGTATAGCTTTGAGAGAAGGATATGTTTTTAATTCCACTGCATTCCTTCTAGTTAGTAATCAACTTGTGATACATATGCTTTCTTTTTCTGCATTTGTTTACACTGTAGTCTCAACTTTCAAATATTCAACATCACAAATTGATTTCACACTCTTGTGTCACTCAGCCACAGTACAAAAAGATGTAAAGCTCAAGTGAAATCACTTACACTAAATTTCCTGGCGTTTTCTGGGCATAAGTCTCAGTTTCACAATGTTTCTTCAGTATAGTTCTTGGTGTGTTAATATGATATATTCCAGCTATTAAGTTTTAACATGCATAGCAGGAGTTTTATGAGCAAGGGTTACTGCACAAAATATGAGTCATTTTAAGACACCTGCTTTGGCATTTCAAGAAATATTCCCTGAAAAGCAATGAAGTACATTCATGATAAGCTACTAAAAAAATACTTAGCTTATCCTATCCTAGCCTCCCTATGCTAAATAAGAGATTGTGTTCACAGAAAATTGTACATGTCCAAGAAATATCAGAGAACATCCTTTCACTGGGATATTGCAAGGAAAAAGAAAATGTATAGCAGACTTATCCATGTGTGGATAAGAAAACTTCTATACATCAGTCTAAACACATCTGCCTTAGTTTCTGCTCCAAAGATATTAAACAACCATTTCAAAAATTACAGTCTAAGCACTGGATTCTTTAGCTGTTTTAGAGAGTGATTTAATGTTTGATGTTCCAGCCATTTATACCCTCTGTATGGAATTTTAATCAGAAAAATAGGTTATTAGTAATGAGGAAAGATACCCACAGAAATTTTCTTCTTGATTCCTATTCCATCCCCCTACAGCTTAGTTTTCTGGGATCATCTAACTCTGATATGCCTTGTTCAACTGAAAGAATATAAATTTTGTTTTTGTGTATTACAAGGAGTGACACATGGATTTTGTAGCTTCAGTTTGTATATTGAGAAAAGTGGATGTTTATCCTCTGAATCCATGGCAACTCAGAGATTGCTAAATCAAAGTTGGGAAATGCAGTGGCAAAGTCTGTAAACTATGAACATTATTGACAGCTTCTACATTGTGTCAGTATTCGTATGATACAGACTAAACCCCGAAGTTCTCCCTTGCAATAAACTGAGTCAACTAAAAAGAATCTCAGATTGACGATTCACAGATTTGAAAGTCAGAAGTCAGTAACATTTAAGGGCAGTGTTTAGTCTGTCCTCTTCCATAAAGTATGCCTTGGGATTATCCCATGTTCCTCTCCTACTTGCTACAAATACTGTATGTTGTATAGAAATGTCCCAACTTGATTTAAATGTTTTGTGAGGGTCTACCACAATTCTTAAAGAAGAAAATTGAAGGCCAATAGCTTCAATACAACGTTCTATATCTTCATATATTTGATGTATAATATTATTTTAAAATACAGGGAGATTAAATTCCCAGCCTTTCTTGTCTCCCAACTGATGAACAGTTATCAAATTTCAGTTGTTGATGTCTCTACTTGTACAGGTATACAAGTTTGTTCTGAAGGACAGATGAAGCCACCAATTAACATTTTATCATAGCATCATAGAATACTTTGGTTTGGAGGGAACCTTAAAAGGTCATCTAGTTCAACTCCCCTTTCCTAAACTAAAAATGGTATTTGTCATAAGGAGTATTTTTCTCATTTTAGGACATATTTTATGGCCTTTTCCCAAGTTTTCAACATTCTTCCTAAGATGCTGACACTGGAGCTGGACACAACAGGGTAGGAGTTATTACACATAGTACCAAAGATTATTGTCAGTCATATAGTCAAAGATTCTATTGTCAGTCATTTATGCATCGAGGATCACATTAGCTTTTTTCAGTCAATATTCAACTTTCATTTTAGATAAATATTATTGTTGAATTTCTCTAGTGTCCTGGTTATAAATCAAAAGAGGATATTCTAGTAACTTTTAAGGATATTCCAGTAACTTTTAAGGACAAGTTTAGACACCCAGTCTAAATTAAGTATCTCTCATTCTTTACCATCCATTTTTGCTATTAACTTTTCAATAACTGAACTAGTTAAACTTCAGGTTATGCTCAAAGGCATATCTCAATTATGTGACCATATGTGTTAGCAAAGGAAACAAGAGTTGTTAGACTAGACCATGTATGGAGGAGGAAGCAGAGCAGAAATTATGATCCATCTTGCACTGGCTGATATGTTGGCACTTCAGCTGCATTGTACATCTCTGTCTGACAAGAGTCCTGAAAAAAGTTTTGCATGAACTTCTCCATAGCTTGCAAATCTTTAGCTCTTTTGGGTCATCAGACATCATAGAAGAGAGGACACAGGAAGCTGCACCAGGTTCCAGATAAAGATTGTGTTTTCATTGTCTATTTGAACTGGAATGATTGTAGAGGCACCTGGAGAATTCTTGATATTTTTCTCTCATATACTCTTAAATTCCCTGTAAAGTTCTTCATCTTCTTCTTTTCTTCCTTGTACTTGTCCCCACACTTTAACAACTTCAGAGGACATTACATAACTCAAAGATTCTGTTCTTCAGCCTCACTTTTATCTTGCACACTCTCAACAAATACAACACTGTGACATGTCTGCCTTCCTAAAGACGAGTCATAGAGTCTTTGCAAATGAGACATCCAGAAAAATGCTAAGACTCAAAGAAGTTGCTGTTACTAACTTTTCTCATTTTCTTTCTCCTCCTTTATGCTGTTAAGAAGGAGGTCAAATACTCATTTCACAAGTATGGTATTTCTTGGGGACCATACAGAAATTGTCAGGCTAAGAAATAATTGCTTCATTGGCTCTACTCTTCAATTTCAGACTTCTTTTTTTTCCCTTCCAGAAGACTTTCTACATGCAGCATTTCTTTATCATTTAGCAACAGGCAAATGAGATGCAAATTATTTTGTACACTGAGTGATTTCCATCTGTGTTTCCAATTTAAAGGGGTGGGAATGGCAAGGGAAGACAACTAAAACGAACAGAATATGTCACAATTATTAAATTAAAGAAGAGTCATAGAATCATAGAATCATAGG
>NW_008631902.1:0-65735 GCF_000691845.1 Merops nubicus
TTAAAGATCTCTTCCAACCTAAAGGGTACTATGATTCTAAAAGCAGGTGCAAAGCTGCTTTTAAGAACTTTTTTCTATGTTACGGTCCTATAAAATGGCTATTGTAACAAGGGTTTTCAACAGAGCCAATAGAGCTGTTGCAACAGTAAGTGTAAGTTAAAGTTTATGCTACTACATGTAAATAGTCACCTTTAAGCTGTAATATTAAATATTGTCTTGAAATGCTTTGGGAGCCCATGCATCAAGATGGCACATGTAAGGTGAATGTAAGGACTAAGTGCCAGCAGTGGATTCATGATGGATGGAGAATTCTGGAATGGGTCTCATGCTGAATCTTGTATATGTGGATCCTGTTTCAGAGTCGATACAGAATATGCTATTAGAGCTTAAGGCTTTTAATGCAAAACATCTGTTACAAGTCAGCACAAGCTAAGAACTTCAGTTCTTTTAGTAGAGCATAAATTTGAAGGAATTGACTTTAATGGCTTCCAATAATGTCTGTGGGACAGAAAACTGAGACTCAACTTGACTGTTCCCCCTTTTAGGTGGAGGTGACTACCTGACAGGCTTGTAAACTGCCTGAAAGTATTAGTCTCTACTTGAGGATTTTGCAAGGTCTTCACTAAAGAACCCTCAAGGAGGATCCTGATGTCTCTAAGTCTGCTGACTTCCACAATTCTGTTGTCAGAAACAAAGCTTTAGATGCATGTGGAATTAACTTGGCTCAGTTTTTATAGTCAATAGATTAAATACTGTGAGAAGTATCACTAAGTATTAAAACTAGGTGTTTTCTTGGGATGGAATTGCACTATTTGTGATAGAAGGAGTCCTGTTTGTAGCAGCATGCTAGTGAGCTTTGTTTCATGGATGCTTGTGGTGTGCTAACCAAAACTTCAAAATTGGTAGAAATCACCTTTGACTCAAAAAAATGCTGAGGTTGGAAAGGGAACTCTGGAGATAATATAGTTTAGTATACTCCTTATTGACAGTAGCTCATTTATGCCAGTCTCCAGTTGGATTCTGAATATCTCCAAGAATGGGGGACTTGACTGTCTTTGAGTAGCCTGTTCCAGTTTGACTGCAAGCAGAATAAAATTTCTTGTTTAAATGGAAATTCCTACATTTCAGTTTGTATTCATTCTTTTTATCCTTTGCCTGGCACCACTGAGAAGTCTGCCACTGTCTTCAGTCCCACACAAGTATTTATACACCTGCATGAGATCCCTCCAAAAGTTTTTTCTCCAGGCTAAACAGTTCTAGCTCTCTCAGCGGCTCAAGCCCTTAACTGTTGTTGTGCTTTGCTGGACTCTCCAGTATGTGTTTCTCTTGTACTGGGGATACCAATTCTGAAGTGTTGGTGACACAACATTGAGTTAGGAGGAATAATGACCTTCTTCCATCTGGTGGTGCCATTTTTCCTACCACAGCCCATGGTGCTGCTGGCCACCTATGCTATAAGGTTGCTAGATTTGCGGCTTTTTTCTGCAAGTGTTGAGTTAAGGTGACCCAGCAAAAGTTGTAGCAAAAACCAGAACTGGTGCAAAGAAGAGTTCTAGTATGACATGTGGATGTTGGAGTGGGAGAAGTGGGACACCTCCTTTATTCACCTATGACTTGCCTCTTAAAGCTCATTGAGGAAGGCATTTTGACATCTGACTGCTGTTGTCAACTAAAAAAGATTCTGGTTTTCTTTTGTTGTTAATGTGGAATGCTGATGTGCTTTCTGGTCTGCTTCTTGGGTGCTTATGTTAGAAGTAAACAGTTACGTCTGAATATTTTAGCTACACTGCAAGTCTTGAACTTACAGGTAAAGCTCATGTATTTAATAATTAACTTGGCAACACAACCTAGTTCTGTAGCATGGCTTTTGTCCATGCCTTGAGTCAAGAATGGATCATGGGGTAGAAGAGACTTGAATCTAGAAGCAACTCCTATGGTACACTTCACATAGTTTCAGCTTGAGGGTTTTAGTTCAGCTAAAGACCAAGCCAGATGTGGTAAAGAAAAATCTGACCTAATTGTATTTCTTAGATGAGGATGAAAATTGAAAGCTTTTCCACAGAACTGACTGATCAAGCAAGATCAGATGAGTCTTCAATATCCAGTTGCACTTGGTAGTGCTCTATGTATGCTGTAATTGCTTACCTGTGAGGCATTGCATGTGGAAAAGGAAAGGAATTTGAAGAAAGTGGACCAGAACTGTTGGTAACAGTGCCTAGTTCAACGGAAGTAATTCTCAACTGAATGAAAAATACCTTCTTTTCATCTCTTTGATCTGGTTTTACATTAACTCGGTGCATATTGCAGTGTATTACTGAAGTGGTCGATTTGGGAAATTAATATAGGCTTTTTTTTCTGACCGCTTTTACTGCGGGAGTCAGATCTGTTATGTAAAAATACTTATATTTAGCAACTCGTTTAGTGCACAGACTCCTCTTAAGTATTCACATGGTCATGGCATTGAACTGTTTTAACTTCTTTAAACGTTTTCTTTTATAGAATTGCCTCTGACTTAAGCTTTACTCTTAACTGTTTACGCTTGCTAACTCACCATATGAGTTGAGAGGCACAATTTAGCCTTGAAGCCTGGAATAGATGATGAAGTTAATAAGATATTTCCAAAACATTTTGACAAATCAGTTGCCAAACACTTGTGACAGTCCTTTAAAAGCTGAATACAGTGATGTTAATGAAAGTATGTGAGAAGACTGTATTTGGTAGTGTTTCTTGAACATACTTGAAAACTTTGCTTACTTACTGTGTTCTGTTGAGGTACTTGTGCTATGAAAGGCTTTTTCGGCACCTGATGAAGGCTGGTCTAGCAATACATGAGTTCAGCAGCCTCATTCCAATTAAATAAGGCAATTCAACAAAAAGCTTAGTTGGTAAATGTAGCTGATTGTTAGCAGCCATTGAGAGTAGTCATCTGCTAATACTCTGTTGCAGTATAGAAAACTTTAGAAAACAAGACACTGCTATGAAAAATTACAGCATTGTCTGGAAACAGTTTTCAGAAAGGAAAGGATTTCTAGTTGTGTAATAGGATGATAAAACATACTATATAAAACAAATTCAAGGTACAGACTAGCTGTGTGTTCAATAACTGAACACCAGTGACTTGAATTCAGAAAACTGAAGCTTAGTGTCAGCTTCAGAAAACTGAAGCATTTAAGTAGAACCGATATTTGATTGGTGTAGTGGTAAATGGTAGCCTTATTTCACACTGTTCATAGGTACTGTCTTGACTTTGAGTCTCACTTCCTTTATCCCCTTAGAAGAGATGTGAATCTGTTCCATTATGTAATGAGCTATGGGTGTAGCTTGTAGGATTTAAGGTATGCTGAAGTTGATACAGTAATATTTGGAAGCAAGGATGTTTTCTGTGCTTGTAGTGACCTCTATAGGCTGATTATTCTGACCTTTGATTAATGATGCATGTACCTTTCCTAATTTACTGTCAGAGTGCAGTGTGGATTTAGGACTAGTCTAAAAAAGCACATTTTTTTAGATTGGAGACGCTTGATTTCTGAAAGCATTCACAGTATTGAAGCAGTTTGAGTATTTCTTTAGAAGGTCTAAGAATGGTACAGTTCAGAGTTTAAAGTTTTAACATGTCTTAGAGCCCTGAATTTTATGCTGTTGGAAAAATGTAAGAAAGTTTATAAACTAACCAAGAACTTGTTTTGTTTGTTACACTGCCTTGTTAACTCAGAGGTATGTACTGATTAGAGACCTAATGCCTTGAAGCAGTTTTCCAAAGAATTAATTCTGTTTAGAAAAAACTTCGTATTTGGGATCTAGGTGTTGTTACTTTGTTGTCTTAAAACACAACCTTAAGTTAGGTGTGATTATATTGATTAGTGTTAAGGAGACACTAATTATTAATGCAAAATGAGGTGAAGCTATAAAAATAGCCAAAAATCACAGGTTTTGTGTAATCCTGGGTATCTGTACTCACCCACTCAAAGGAAAGATGCTTGTTCTTTCACAAGTAGTTTCAGTTGTGTGGTACTTGTAACATTTTGAGAACTTGGTTAACTATTCTAGGATACCTTTCTTGTGGGTTGCAAATACTGTTAACATACCACTGAACAGTTTTTAGTTTCCTAATAGACTTCTCAAATGTTTGTAGTAGAAGCTATTTTGAAGTATTGAAGGATTTAGTAATGTTGTACTAAAAAGTATGTAACCTCTTACAATACTGAGAGATGAAGATTTGAACTTGAAACTTTTGATCTGAAGTTGATCTTCTCCCTGCCTATCACTGTCTAATCAGTCCGGTTGGTTTTTGACTAGCTTTCTTAGTGTCCTCAAACTTGCCAGTTAGTATTTCTAAAGATTTTTGTGTTAGTTTAACCCTTTATTTAAGTTAAACTAGTTGGTTTAAGGTCTCTTAAGATCACCTGTTTATTGAAGTAATATGACAGTATGACTTCTGATTTAGTGGCTGGTCAGATAAATGTCTGTTGCAATCTCCAGTGAGTTCCTCCTTTATAAAAGAGATGTTAAGCAATGTTATTATATTGCTATGGCTTGTTCTGTTTTGTGAATTGAGGTCATCAGTAACAGAACCATGACTTCTGCCTCTAATGCACTTACATTAATAGTAGGACACCCTTTGAAATGGAGTCCAGTGACCAAAATAGCTTTAAATTTGTTATGTTTTTTTTTTTTTTTATGTACCTTTTCTATTGGAAACTGTTATTGGGTGGCATAACTTACTTTTATTCACTATCTTCCATGCTACCTCTTCCCCTGTGTGCTAGTGCTGTGTGCCACCTGCATTGCAGGTGGCTACTTTCAGTTTTTATTTTTGGTTGCGGAATTGAAGTTGGATTTGAACTCCTTAATCTGCAAGGGTTAATTCTGCAAGTCCTCTGGAGTACATAAAGCAGTAATAGTTCCTATGCTAGCTGGTAAATTTGGTTAACATTTCAGTGCTTGAAATTAGCAAGAGCCATAATGAGAGGAGACTAATGCTTGCTTCTTTCCTTTGAATTACTATGTGGTAAATGAAATGCCAATGTAACTTTGTTCACTTAATTCATCTTTCTTCTAGCATTGTACTCCATCATACTCTTCTGCGTCTTTCTGTGGATTCCTTTTGTCTATTTCTATTACGAGGAGAAAGAAGAGGATGATGGCAACACGTGCTCAGTAAGCTCACTCTAGCAAATGCACAAAGCAGTGGAAAAAAACAAATGAGTACCAGCAAAAGTGAAAGTGTGAACGATGGTCTAACTTGAATACTGCAATGTTAACAGCATTTTTAAGTCACTACTACAGTTCCTTTACAATACAGAGTCAGCTCTTAATAACACGTAGTCTGACATTAGACTACTTTAAACACTGTGGTCTCACAGGAGGTGAAACTTTAGTGAGAGAAGTAATTAGCATCTCTGTTGCCATGAATTTTTAAACTTCCTATGGATTCCTTTGAGCCTGGTTTCATATACAGGAAGCTAAAACTTCTTCTGTGAGATTTTCTGTAGAACAGAAAACATGTATAAACAGGTCATAAAGTAGAAGATGGGAAGATTAAACTGATAGACACTAAATTTGAGTTCCTTCCTGTACTGTTAGTATTTTTTGTTCAGGTAGGCAATAGTAATTTACCTGAAATTACACTTTTTGTAATGCATTGAAGATTTTTGACATCCATGACATTCCAGGGAATACAATAAATGCATGCCAATAAGATGCTGCCTTCTCAAAGGGGAATACTTCTCTTAAAGAATTTTTTAGTCATTGATGGTGATGGTTGTTTTCTCCTCTATTCTGTTGTAAACTTAATATGAGAAAAAAGACTTCTAATCATAGCCATAATATAAAGTATTGGTAATAAGAATTTTCTTTGAGTGTATTTGCACTGAATGAATGTACCCTGGCTTCTGGCCGCAGCTGTTCAAGTGGGCAGTTTATGATGGAAGCATAATTCAGAGTAATTGTTCCTTGTTCTCAAGCTATGAGACTCTTCAAGAATGTATACCTCTGACTTGTATCTAAAAGGACTCGTGTTTTCTGTCGAAGTCCTTTTGTAGAGCACTTGTTACACTAAATATGCTTTGCTGTATCTTGCTGGACAAATCTCTCTGGTTTTATGTTGTTAATAAACTAACTCTCTCTTAATATACAGCAGGTTAAGACGGCATTCAAATATACTCTGGGATTTGTCACAGTTTGTGCAGTTCTTCTCTTAATTGGGTGAGTATTTGTATTAGACATTAACAGGATATACTAAATAGAATCTAAACTAGAACTTCATTCTGTGCAATATTAAAAAGGTAGATTATGGTGCATTCAACTTGTATAGTATCTACCTTAATCTCTAAGTTTTCAATATCCTGAGAATTAGATACCTGAGAAGCAAGAGCTTAACTCGAAGCTACAACAAAAGTTTTCTTAATGGTGAGAGTACTTGTGCTTCCAACTGCTGCCTGTTTGTGCGGTGTACATGTCTATAAAGGACATGACTATGACATTTTCAACTGTATTGGTATCACAGTGTACAACAGGGAGTAAAATATTTGTGCTCTTCCTGTTTTCTGCTTGTATCGAATGCCTTCATGGACATCCCCAAACTGCTTTTGGGAATATGAGTAGATATTATGTGCTTAGTAAATTCCTAAATGGGAGTGTTCTATGAAGGACATCGGTGTAGTATGGGGTTATATTTGACATAGTTGTGCCTTGTACGATAAAGGTTTTACTGGCAATTGTTTGAAAGGCAGATGTTATTGAAGTCAGTAACTTGTTGTTTTGAAATGCCAAGCAGTATTAAAAATTAAATTAAAGATCACCATTAAGCAAGATATGTGCACCAATATTGAATGTTTCTAATGTGTTGTGTCACAAGCTTTTTAGCGTTTTTGACTCCAACAGTGGAGTTGATAAAATTTACAAAATGTATGCTAAAATGATCCATGTCGAAGTACTGGAGTGTGAAGTGGAAACCAGAGTGAAATGGATGCTTCTAATTGTACATCATCTTATTGGAACATTGTTTTCACTTTGATAAACACCTAAGGTACAATTCTAAGAAATCTATTGTCCTTCTGAGTAAAAGTAATATATTTGCTGTTATGAGAGACTAAAGGTATAGTTTGAGTTGGCTTAGATATGGTCTAGGAATATGACTAAAGCTTCTGACAAAAACTGTTACTCTGACTGTTGCCTCACATCATAGGCATATGTATACGTATTGTATGATGTGTCCAGCTCAGGAAGTTCTGCACTATCTTTAGTAGATGCCATCTGAATCTTCAGTAGCTGTAAGCATGTTTGCGTCTCTTCTAGCAAGGTGGAATGTGATTCTTGACCATGTGCTCTTAGGCTTGTTCTTTAAAGTCTTTGCAACTTTTAAATCACAGCAGGTTCCATGATCCCCTCTGATACTGTGCTATGACAGTGAGATTGACTGGCAGCCAGACAGCTATAGTGCTTGGCCTGGCACTGACGCTTACTGACCAATGCTTCTCTATAGGCACAGACTTGAAACTCACTGATCTAAGAGCAGAAGTAATTGCTGCAGGGGAGGCAGGACTCCTTTAGATATTGATAGAGATTTTAGTATTTCTGGCTTCTAATTGAAAAAAAATTTTCTGATATGGTATGTATGAGGTTGCTTGCTTTCTTTTAAGACAGCAATGGGTAAATGGTAACATCATCCTGATGCCCTTGGAATGGAAAAGCACTCTTGTTACTTAACATACTGCTGCGGAAGAATACAATTTTTACTGTCTCTTTTAAGGGAAACTACAAGACTGAACAACTCTGTTTAGGAAGTGTTTGAGGTGACTGTGCTGAAAAATGTGAACTTTGGTTCCCATGTACTTATATGCTTACATAAAATAACGGATGTCTCAGCGTTCATGTATGTGCTTATTGTGCAGAAATTCAACTCTCTGCACAGTGAGAGCAAAGAGGAGCCTCAAAAGTCCTAGTGTGATAGGAAGGAGATAAGTGTTGAAGGTGAATCTTCTGCATGAGGGCCTCAACTGAAAGTGGTAGTGAAGACCAATCTTGCAGTATTACTTACACCTGGCAGCAGCAGGAGATTTTTCTCACTGGTGGTTGGAATCAGGCAACATTTAAAACAGACTGGAATCTTGTCTACTAGATTTAATTCTAGGAGGCTAGGCTTAATGGACTAGAGTAATGCACACAGGTTTCAAGAGCAAAAAGGGTTGGAAAGTTTCCTGTTAAGTGCCTAGCAAATAGTCTGTTCTTCTCATCATATGAAGCCCAGCCTCTGCTATGATGGATTTAGCAAGTAATCCGTATAATTAAAACAGACCAATAAATAGCTTCATTCTGTTAAAGGCAGGTCTGCATAAGAAGTCCTTTTCTCTTGCCTGGGCATCAGTCCTCCAAGCTCAATGCATTTTTTTTTTTTTTATTGTTCCTTTATGTTTAAGGATATCTTATACCTACTTGGATGTTTACTTTGTTCCATTAGAGATCTATGTGATTATTTTGGGAAACACATTTCTGTCATGTGCCAGATGATCTTGGAGTTTTTTTTCTTAAGCTGATAACACAGCTCAGTGAGTAGAATTCCATTGTCTAAATTGCTAGTAGGAGCAGTATTTATAAGCTCTTACTTTAGTTGTATGTTACAAAGCCTGTTGCTCTGGCAAAAATGCATGTGTTTAGTAGCAGTTAAATGCTCCACACAAAAAAAACCCCTTGATGTATTAATGTTAGTTGATTAAATGGTTATAATGAATGATAAGTTATTGTTATCACTAAAAGAAGTATGTGAAAAATTTCTACTGGGGTACTCAGAACAGATATTTACTTGTAATATCTTTCCCTTCTTAGAAATAATCTACTTTCCTTGAATATGGTTTATTTACTCTAAATGTGATATGCTGGAGCCAAGGGGCTTGAGATATAATCTATGTTAAGGCATCCTTATACAGCAGTCTATTTTAGACTAAAATACTTGCTTTTAAGGCCAGTAAATTTTTGATTCTAAAAGGAATATTTCCCTGACAGTCAGTGTTTGGAATTAAAACTAGTTACTTTAAGTTTTGTAAAACCATTAGCTTTTAAAAAGCTATGAATATATGCTTAATTAGCCTATAAATAATTATGTGAACTACATGATAGCAGATCTTAATTTAGGGAAATGAGCTTAAACTTAGTGTGTTAGAATTTTTTTTTCCTAAGGTTGACAGTTAATGGTACTCTTTGATTTAAGGATCAAACCTGACCCATCTACACCTGTGTGGTACTACCCCTGCCAAAAGTTAATAGTTTTAAACTGCCTGTCTTGCATTTACTTCCCTTGTTCTGCAGCCTAGATATTGATCTAGATGGTAATATTCCTAGTCTGTTTTAAACACATAGCAGTTTGGGTCTATTGTTAAAATTACTGCAGTTAATAATCCCATTTGTGCCTAGAGCTCCATGTGTAAGGCTTCACAGCTGAGCTGCTCTGCTTGCTTGTATTAACTGAATTCTCAGCTACACCTGTAAGGCCCTGCACTTGCACTTGTGCTCTACTCACTCATTGTCAGTGAACTGACTTGTATTGTGTCACAGTTATGACAGGTGAATGGAATTATTTAGCTTGGAAATGCCTTATTCTTTTGATGGCTACTACGGCCCTCTGGCTCTGTTGACCATTTAGTCAACATAGGAAAATAGCCAAGGCTTATCAAATTACTTCTTGCTCAGTGTGCATAAAGAACAGACCTAAACTGCTGTGTGCACTGCTGGTGCAATGGCTGGACTGTGTTTTAGAGATCCTGTTGGAGTAAGGAAGGGATGCAGATCTGTTGATGGCTAGGCATGCTAACTCTGTATTGTTCTTGTGGCATGTTAAGCTAGAGACCCAAAGTCTGTTCAAGTGGGTTAGTTAGCCTTCTGACTGGTTTCTTACTGGTTGAAGGACCCTGTTCAGAAGGGGAAATAAGAGTCCTGCTTGCTTGGGATTGAAGTCTGAATTTATTGCTCCTGCATTCCTTTCAGTGACTCTTGGTCCATGGAACTTAAACGGTAGCAGAATGAGATGTCAGTCTCCTTCAGTCAAGATTTAGCTGAGGACTAATTGGAAAGTGTGTATAATGGGTACTGTGGCTTCTGCTCTGATTAGTGTCCTTTGCCATGCTGATTGTAGGTAGTTTAGCAAAAACAGGAAATATTGGGGGGGGGCGGGGAACAACAAGCAAGTTATAAACATCCCAAGATGTTCCATTTCATTTGTTCCCTGCGTGTGGTCCACAGATAAAAAAATTCATATTGATGTTAAAATACGAATGACTTGAGGTTGCTTAGTTTCCCAGAGGCTCCTATTTTTTTAACCCTTTTTAGCAAATAAAAGTTATGTGTTGCAATCTCTTTTAAGTAGAAGTTCTGCATAACCTTGTTTTCATACCTGTGGTTTGGTGGTGTTTGGGTGTGTTTTTTTTTTTTTTTTTTTGCCTGGATGCAAGAGAGAATTGCTACCAGAGGCAGATACAAGAACCATCTAAAGTCAGCAAGCATGCATCAACTTCGATAGACACTAGTCTTAATCTATCCCTTGCACAGTCAAGAAATGAAAACTCAGATGTTTATTTAAAAGTTAAGATTTTAATTTTTAAAGTTTTAAGTTTGCAGAGTACTAGTTTGAGTTTGGTTTGATATTACAGTTTTAACTGCACACTGTTAGTTTAACACTAACCTTTGGAACACATGCCTCTGTTCTGTAATTGAGGCTTGAAGTATCCTCCTGGAAGATACTTATTTGTTTTTCATTTTTTTATTGGGACTTAAAGCATGAATCTAATGACATACTATTTCTTATTGCAGTCCAAAATATACTTGTGAGCATTCTTTATGGACTTTGCGTTTGGGTACTCTTATTAGTTCCCCTCCAAATCTGACTTCCTTGTGATTTGTAGGCATTCTGGTTTATGTCTGGAATCTGTAGTTTCAGATGGGTGTGGAGATGCTGGTTTTCCAGCTGTTGCAAAACGAGCTGTTTTGTCTATGGAGGTGCTGAAGAGTTATTCTTACTACTGAACTTCAGATGGGGAGGCTGACAGCAGGAAGCTCTCAGCGAGGGGACTGTTCTATCTGACATTCTTCTGAGCACTGTTTGCTAGTCTGCTTTTTGGAGGATCAAAAATATTTAATCAGCTTCTCTGCTGTTCAGTTTTCTAGGCCAACTACAGACCAAGGAATGGAATACAGATGTGTTGTTAGTTGTAATAATAAAGAAACATGTCCCTTTAAACTTAAATGCATCCAACACCAAACTTTAATTCTTTTATTCTAGCTTGCAGAAGTGTGAATTTATAAGAAAATTTGTCTCATTTGGTGCTTGGAGTCTTTTTGCAAGTCTGAACACGAGTCAAACCAGGATAGTAAATGAGATTAATTTACCTTTTAATGATGCTTGACTCTAGGGTCCATACCTTTCCTAGTACTAGTAAATAGAAAATCACTTGTTCACTGACCTCAGACCTGACTGCATATACTCACACACGTCCTCTGCTGATCTAAGTACAGCATTTGACAGGGATGTGAATAAAATGAAGGAGTACCTTCAGGAGTTTTTAAACCTAGCACCATTCATTTTTTCTTCAGGAATAAATTAATTTCTATTTTCTTGACTTGGAAGCAGAATTTTTTGATATTTGACTAATTGGGGTGTGATGACTTTTTCTGCTTGTTACAGTGCTTTTGTTCCTCTGGATATTCCCAACAAGAAGAATTCCACGGAGTGGGAGAAGGTGAAGCTCCTGTTTGAAGAATTTGGAAGTAGTCGTAAGTTTCAGATTTGTTCTGAGCTTTGCATAACATGCCGCTAACTTATTTTGGCTTACTCTAGTCATCATTGCACAAGAAAACTAACTTTCTTGTTGGCAGTCTTAGAACTTTAATGGCTTACCTACGCTAAATCTTTGCAATAAGGTTTTTCTTTTTCTTCAGACAAAAAAAATAAGAACAGTCTTTGAAGTACAGAGAGGAGATGCTGACAGTGTCTGCTTTCAGTACTGTCTGTTTGACAGTAAGGATTCTAGTGTTATGTCCTATAATATTAATGGTGGGGTGGGGAAGGTACTTCTGAGTCTTCACTTAGCATGGCTTTTAGATATTACTTGGATACCCTAAAATCAGTGAACTTCAGTATGGTGTGTATCTTGTCATATGACTGTTTTCGATTAGCTTACCTGATTGTGTGATACTACTGTTCACTGTAAGCATGAGACTATTCCATAAATGGCTTTGTTTAGACAGGTAAATCCTGTGGGTATAACAATTGTTTTTCCCTTTCTTCTCCTAGTATTGACCTTGTTAAAAATCGCTTCATTTGCGTTTGTTTTACTACTTTATGCTAGGGCTGTAGAGGCCAAACTCCATGAAGTACTACTATTTAGCCTTTAGCTTATGCAGTTCATGTATTTAGCCAGTTAGTGTTTTCAGAGCAAAGGTGTGAAGAAAGTGTTTTATAGGTGAGCAAAGACAGGTTTGATATCAATTTTAAAATGGTAACTAATTTATCTAACAGACATTAATCCAAATGCATAAGTACTCGTAATATTTATGCCTTATTCTTGCTATGTATTGGAATAATGGCTTCTGTCTGAAGGCTTTAGAATATAATACTATGAGCCTTGGTCAGGTCATAGTTTGCTTTTTTGGGAATTTTTTTATGGGCTAAAAGTTGCCTGCAACTTTTCCCAGCTCTGCTATCACTTGTTATATCCCTTCAGGGGTCCATCAATTTTGCACATCCAGTTGCCATAAACATTCCCTAACCTGATCCTTTTCCACCAAGGGTACATCTTCCTTCCATCTTTTCCTCTGGTCTTTTGAGCCTGGGTTTCCTCAAGTCTGGTCTTGCTAGTAAAGACTGAGACAAAGAAGGCATTCAGTACGTCAGGCTTTTCCATGTCCTGTGTCACTAGGGCCCCAGACCCACTCAGCAGCAGGCCCAGATTTCATCTTGTCATCCTCTTGTCACTTATACACTTGAAGAAGCCTTTCTTGGTGTCTTTGACATCCTTGCAGAGTCTTTCATAATATATGCTGTGCTGTAAGCTGTGTTTATGAGCATAGGAGATAAAGAGGAGAAGTCCATAGCTTTTTCATAATTTGGGCTGACTGCTTGTGTGTTTCTCTTGCTTCACACAGATTCTAACTGACAGCATAGAATAAAATGCTTCTTAAACTCTTTATACAGGTAGTGACAGTAGTTGAGCTGAGATGTAAGCTAATTTTTCTAGGCTACCTTGATACGTCTGTCAGTTAAATCAGCTCTGTACATGTTCTTGCTATGAAAGTATAGTATAGCTAATTTTTATTTATAAGAAAGTTTAATCACTAATGTGCTGGGTTGAGATGTAGAAATCTGTTTTAGGTTTCTGACTCTACCATACTAGATTTCTTATGACTTGTAATGTCACAAGATAGTTGAGAGTGAAGAGCCTTTTAAGGTCATTTAAGTCTGATCTCCTGCACAGAGAAGGAAGCTGTAAGGTCAGACCAGGTTGCTCAGGGCTTTGTCAGCCAGCTTGTTTGGAAAACAAAAACAAAACCAAAAATAACCTCAAGCAAACAAACAAAACACCAAAACCCAAACAAAAGCAAACAAAAAACCCTAAGGACGGAGACACTTTAATGCCATGGAAAAAAATAATTCTCCTTAACCAGTGTGGCTATACACACTGTCACCCACTGTCTCACACTTAACTACTATGCATCACTGAAGAGCCTGGGCTACACCTCCTGGATGAGCAGGCAGCCTGTATTGGGTATCTCCAAAACTGTCCTTGTTCCAGCATAAAAAAAGTCTGGCTCCATCAACTTTTCTGCACAGCATGTGTTCCAGTCTTTGACCAGTTTAGCTCTTAGAATCATAGAATCATCAATCCTGCCTGTAGTGGAGGGCCTTGAAACTAGTTGAGGTATTCCCCGTATGGTCCCTTCCCTTAATAGAATAGGTATGATGCTGTGAATACAGCCCGGGATGCTGTTGGACTGCCTTGCTGCCAAGGTACACTGCTGGCTTATTTTCAGCTTGCTGTCTGCCAAGAACTCCCAGGGTTTTTACAGAGATACTCCACAGCTAGCAAGTCCTCAAGTCAGTATTGTTGCAGAAGGTTCTTCTATGTTTCAGATGCTGGAGAGATGAGAACAAAATTTTTGCCTGTTGTCTTGTACCTGTTGTTCTGTTTTTGTATTAACTCATCATTTTCCTTTGTCTTTGTGCAGTTAACCCAAGTAATACAAAGATCTTAATTTTGGATGTTTGTTCTGTGTCATTTAGTTGGTAGTGGAATTATCAAAGAAATGCAAACTCATTCACTGAGGCAGAACCTGATAATACACTTCTGGTATACCATTATCAATTTTTCAGTCAGTTAGTTTCTTAATGTTCCTCTGAACATGAGTTCAAACTTTTAAAATTAGTATGGAATGTTGGTTTCAAATACATTTACAGGAAGGTCATCCAATACGATGCATCAAGTACCTGGTGTGATACGCTAGAAATAAAGGCTCCTTGTGTGGGGTTCTTTTCCCTTGAACTTCAGAGCATAAATAAAATTTTTCACAAGTTCTAAAGGGGGGGATAGTACTTGGTGTTTGAGTGTTTGTTTTTTGTTTTAAACATAGCTGTAATATTTGAAACTTATGAATGTATTGCTGTTAGCTTTGGAAAAGCTGTTTGGTATTACCTGGCAAAATAACAAAGGTAAGATTTGAGCTGTGAGGTTGCATGTAGTTGTGCTATTCTACTAGGCTTTGGTGTTCTTGGAAGGAGGCCTGTCGGGTTGGTAGAAGAAAGTTAGCCTCTACAAGGATGTAGGTATATAATGGGATTTATCAGCTTGTGAATGTTTGACACTGTGTTCAGGAAAATAAGTTGAAATTTACTGATTAAAACCAGCTAATAATTCCATGTGATTAGGAATACAAAAGTACTGTGCTCCAAATTCTTGAATTAGGCGAGGGGAGGACATTCTAAATAGTAACTGAGTTATTATGGATGGGTGCAAACATGGAGTTGATTGCTTAAAGTTAATTTCTGTACTAGCTACTACAAGCTTCCATGCTACTAATTTAGCAAAAAGGTTTCCCATGCTATGTCCTTCAAGATGAGGTTAGGGACAGGGGTGTTGTGAGAAATTATGCAGGAGGACTTGGGGAATTCTGATGCCTTTGAGAATGAGCTTGGTAACACTTCTATACATTTTTATTTCTAGAGTGATAGTAAGGCTACAGCAACTCCTTAGTCCCTTGACCTTTTTCCAGCTTGTAAACCTAGATGTATGTGGTCTGAGTGAAACTGAGGCCCATAGTCTGGCTTGTTTGGTTGTTTGAAGGATCCATGCTTTCTTACTTTTCTAGATAATGCTTTATTATGAGAAAGCAGGTGATAAGAAACAGAACAAAGATGAGCCATCCAGAATGCACGTGTAACTTTGGAAGTTTACCACAGCACCTTGTGGAGGCCAGAAAAGGGTTTTAAAGAGGTATTAGACAGCTATGGGACAAGTTCATTAGTGGCTGTTCAACCATTCAACTGAGTGCAACATCTGTGAACTTGTAGCAAAGGTGAGATGGCTGTCCTGCTTCTTGCAGCATTGAAGGAGGATCTATTCTTGACAAAAAAACCGAGGTGAATTCTTCATCTGAATTGTTATGGCTGGTAACTTTAAACATTTTCAGGAAAGCATTTCAGGAAGAAATGTTCATATACCTCTGCTGTAGGAATTTTCAAGTATATTTTTTTTCTTTCAGATGGCTTGACTGCTCTTTCATTTTCCATTAGTTCCTTGACTGTGATTGGAATGTTGGCAGCTATCACTTACACAGTAAGTTGCTATAGAAGTGTTTGAGCTCTTTACATTCCTGATACTTTCAGTTATCATGGATTGTACTTGTATTGAAAACTGTCATCATGCTAAATAGTTTCAACAGTTTCTTCTAGATGGGTTTTTTTCTTGGTTGGAAATACTAAGTTTTTGGAATGAGAGAAATAACTTTTCTACTGCAAGTTTAAAAACCACCTTTTTGGTATTTGAACAAAGACCAGGCTTAATTTCCGTGAGTTTCTGCAAGGGGAGGTCACATCATCCCTTATGGTTTCTAACCTATATTCACTGGCTCCTCGTGTTTTTAAGCACCTGTTTCTTTCCCCATCCGTCAGTGGAGAGCTAAATATTAGTTTCTTTAATTCATTGAATTATGACATAATTGAGACTTGCTCTGGTCAGTCTACAATACTGAGCGTAACTTTTACTACAACCTTTGTACATTGGTGTTTTATCTACATCTACAGAGCTTTACAATGAGAAGTCTGGCAAAATAACTTGATTTGTAAAGAAATGTCCAAATGGTTTTGATCATAACTTTCTCTTTTCATAAAAGGTTGTTCTTCATTCAATAAGTGAAAAAGGAATTTCTTTAACACAGCATTGCTTCTCAGTTCTCTAATTCTAGAATTTGAGCAAGGATAAATGCTTGTGCATGTTATGATTCAGTTTTATGTATGAAGAATCTGCAGCATCTTCTGTGATACGTGCCTTAATTGAAAAATAGTTAAAGTTAGAAGCAAATAGTTAGAAAGCAAGTCTCTAAACATTTTCAAAAGCCTTGGGAATATTCTTACTAGTCCTAGCCATGCAACTGTACTACCACAGTTGAAGTAGGTAGGAAGCAGTAGGTTTGAAGGATTTTGTGTTTATTCTGTAACTGATTGTAAATCAGATGGTTAAGGATATGTTAGTTGGTCTACTTGATTCTTGCTTATATGTGAAAGGAAAAGAATCATTTAACTTATTAGCTTTGGCCAATGTTTGGTGTTCATGTGGTCACTTGCTTTTCCGATCTGTTCTATTTATTCAGTTGCTGAATAATTATCTTGTTTGTAAAACTACTTGTATTAACTTGTCATCAAGGTAAAATTTCATAGCAAAGATGAAGCTTGAAAGCTTAAGGTAACTGCAGTCAAAGCTGTAAAACTTCTGAGAAGTCATTTTTTTCCTGTTAAGTTTTAATATCTTAGCAAGGACATGAACTTGAGAGAACTTCCTCTGCCATTGCAGCTTGGCTTTAACACAGTGAAGTTATACCTGTGTAGCTTTGCTGGTGGATCTAAGTGGCTCCATAACAAACTCATGGGATAAGTTACTTTGAAGCATTGCTAGCCAAGGATATACTTTGTGATAGCTTCTTGTCAGGTAAAGGATACTTTTAGTCATTACTGAGTAAAGGGGTAAAGTGTCTGCTAAATACTGCCTTTAGACAATAAATCTAAACAGAGAAACAAACATAGCTAATGATTTCCTTTGTTTACACTGGTGACTTCAGCTGGTAAGTTACAACATGATAACAGGAGACAATTCAGTACAGGTTCTTGGATGTAAACGTCATAATGCTGACAGCGGTCATTGGGCTCTGTGCAATAGGTAGGAGAGCAATTTGGCAGATCAACTGGTAAGCATCTCAAGTGAGCTGAATTGCTCTCAGCCCCAGTGACTAAGTGCTTTAACTTGATTCAAACAATAAATTTAATTATTTTAAGCCTTTTCTGACTGACATGTTTCACTAAAGCATTCGAGTTATGTTGCTGGCATTATGTACTGGTCAAAAAAGATCCCAACCTTTGCTTAGCCTGTAATAATATGTCAGCTTCTAAATTTGTTTCCCTTAATTATGGAAGAAAAGATTTACTACTTGTTCAATTACATTACTGCAGAGCACATAGTGACTTCTAACCTCCATGAGACTAAAATTAAGAGCAAATGCCATTAGCTGGGAGACTATCTTCTGGTTTGATTTTTTTTTTTTTTTAAGCAGCTACAGAAGTATGGTTTCTGTAACTGTAAGTAAACATCTGTAAGCACCTAAAATGCAAGATGGTTTTATTTTGCACAAATTTATTGCTGACTGAAATGTAAACTAAGTCTTAAACTAGCATTTGAAGTTTTTTTTTTTAATTTATTGCTAGTATTCCTACTGTTATTGACTTATTTATTTTTGAGCACAGATTGTTAGTAGGCACCATTCAGCTGAGTATCACAATATGCTTCTGTCTTCCAAACTCACTGAACCTGGAAATCTACAGCTTCTACTTAATGTTGAAGAACTTCAGTGTCCTGTGTTGTCTGTGTGGTTTCTCAGATAAAGACAGTACTTCTGTCTTCAGTGTTGTTGCTTTAGGCTTACTGTATTTTGGACTTATGGAAGTACTTGGTGGTAAATGAAGTGAAACATCAAGCATGACAACTAAATCTTCTCTGAGTACCTTAATTACTAAGGTTTTAGGCTAATTTGTTGCTTTGAAAACTTAAAATCATGTAGTCCGTAAAGAAAGAACTCCAAGTTAGTGAGGCTGCCACGTGTAAGCAGCTTCCACCTGTAACAGCATAAGCAGTGCTGTTCTCATGGTCTGAAGAATGAACCGAGTGTGACCTCAACAGCATGTGAATAACATGGACCTGTATTCTAATTTCTGTTGTGAGCTGGGCTCTTCAGAGTGGTATGCCTTAATGCAATAGTTACTTGAGTAGTGAAAAGTTCCTGGGCTGTCACACTTCCTGAAGCCTTAAGGGGATCTTGGCCCAGAGTATAGCTTCTTGGTCTCTACTGGTTTGGACTGCACCATTCCTTCCACTTAGGAGCAGAACAAGCATGTTCTGGAAGGACAAAACTGGGTATTCACTTGGTAACTTTCCACCTCTTTGCCTTGTGTTTTTTTTCTGTGTTAGTCTTGTATTAAAAATCACCTCTAGAGAAGACAAAGGCCTTAGTGCACAGGCAAGACTGAGGTGTTGTCTGTAATGACTCTGACTTTAGGTGTTTGACAGGTAGGTGGCTGGGCTCCTGTATTGTTCAGCCAGCATTCTGCATGCTTATCAAGTTGTTTGTCCCAGTTTCTAAAGATGGGAGGCTTTTGTGCTTAGTCATCAAACCACTGTTTAGGAGTCAGAGGACATAAGCACAAGCAAATACTCTTATATAAGAGGTATATAAGAGGCAAGAACAAAGACATCTACTTCAAAGGTTTCTACAAATGCTTAGCAAAAGATAGAAGTGTAGAGAGAATGGATGGGGACAAAATGTGTGGTATCCTAGTTCTTTTGTTCCTGAACAGAAACTATCTCAGATCTTTGGTTTTACTAGTTAACAGTTGAGGATTTGTAGTACAGAAATAACTGGATGTTTTTTGGTGTTCCCCTGATTTCTGAATGTCCTCAGTCTGTTGCATTGCCAGTGTTGCAATTGTATTGTTGAAGGGAAGCTAAGAACAGGTGTACCTAGTCTTCTGTATGCTGATTCACCTAAGGAGACTACTCTAAATTAACATCTAATGAAGGTGGTATTGTAATAAGTGTCTATGTTAGCAAATACTTTCATGTCTGGTTAAGAATGATTTTACATTGAGTACTTACTAAATTAACACAATACTGTGAGTAAATAGGAATGCTGTGCCTGAACTACTGCAGTTGACTGATTTCATCTTAAAAGGTTATTTGTGGAAGTGTGCCACAAAACAGATGAATCAAGTGATTCTGAGTTGCTTGGAGTACAACTTATCCGTTCTACAATTAGCCAAATGTATATTAGCAATCCTGCTTTGTGTGGCCTTCAGTGTGAAGAATTAGTTTGTGGCTGTTCTAAAACTGCACTTCTGTGTTGTGGTGTAATATACAATACTGTGGGAAGTTGGGGAAAGGCTTTGGCACTGGGAGCACGCAGCCTTGAATTTAAGTAGCAGTATACTGAGAGCAAAAGCTCACTTTTGCATATTTATGCTTCTAGGCTTTCTCTGTGAAGAGAGAAAGGAGGAAGGATGAAGGGGATGGTGTTCTTTAGGTTGTAAATTGATGCTGTTTAATTTGTGGAACTAACAAATTTGGCCCAGTGACTAATTTATTTAAAAAAAGAATTGATTTTAAGGAGTACCATCAACATCAGTTCAGTGTTCTGGGCCTCTCTTAAGGCTCAGGTTGATTAATGTACTCTGAATTACATTGTTGAGCTACTCATGCAACACAAATGCTATTGTAGCATTTGGTATGTTTGTGGGGTTTTTTTTGGAGGGGAGAGGGTGAATAAGGGGCAACACAAATTGGAGCATTGTGCTGGACTAGAGCTACTGACAACTGAGGGCTTATGTTACAGTCTGACAGAAAGGCAGATAACACTACAGTTCAATGTGGTTGTTATTATATTAACTTGGTGTTTTTCATTTTCTGTGGCTTCAAAAATCAAAATTAGTTCACTGAATTTGATGTAGTGATACACAGAGAAGAGCTTTTCTCATAGGTTTGAGGAGAAAAATGCAGGATTTGGCTGTTTAGTTGTGAGCTTCTCCCCAGCTTCTGAAAAGGGTAGCATGAAATACATTGTTAAAACTGAAGATACTAAAGAAATAGTATTATTTCATACCAATTAAGTTTTGAGTTCCTTAACTTCTGTGAAATATTAACTATGAGAATGGGGAGGGATTAGTAATACATCTTGAACCTGAAAGCATCTCATCCCTGAAGTTAAATTGCTGGGAAGGTACAAATATGGAAGTTACCATCTTAAAGGAGTTTGTTGTTGTTTGTCCTAGGGGGAAGGTCAGGACTTCCTCAAAACTGCTTTCAGTAATGACATAATGCAGAAGATGGTGTATTCTTTTGCAGATGCATTTGGTTAAAAGTAACAGTTATTCTAAGAATTAAGTTTGAATTCCAAGTTTTACACTTGCTATGAGATCTTCAGGAGTCAACAGCTAATGAATAAAGGAGCAAATTAACTGTTTTATGGCATTTCTTAACACCATATGTTTCAAATAAGAATGGAAATGAGATGCTAGGAAGGTAGGTGAAGAGGAGCAACGGAGTGTTTGGAGAGAGGATCTTAACACTACACCTCTAAGGGGAGAATAAATTTGCTTGTTTTGTTTAGTTTTCTATGTGATGACATTTGAGGTTGTCCTACAGAATGGCAACTGTGGCTTCTTTGGTCCTTGTAACAGTGTCTGGCTCTGGGCTTTGTTCTCGAGTCAACCTTTTTTCAGTAGTGTTAGCCTATAGGAAAAACAGCACCTATAACACTAGATTGCAAAGGGAGATGAAAGGTGTCGAAGCATGAGGCTAAACATTTTCAAGTTAATGTATAAAGGTAAGCTAGAGCAGACTTCTTGGGGAGATTTGACAAGCCTTATTAAAAAGTCCATAACAATAGATTCTCAAATTGCCTCTTATGTTTGCCTTCTAAACTTCTATTAGCTTTGTTTCTGTGGTGTCTTTTTTCAGTATAGTCATCCCAATGAACAGTTTTTCTTCTGAAGGCACTTGCTGTATTAGGAGGTGGGCACAGAACTGAATTTTCTAAATTTTCCAAAACCATAAAACCTTTTCTGGAGTGTAGCCAACTTACAGGTTAGGACCAATAAAAAAGAATCATGTGTAGTAATGCAGAATACTGTTGTTTTAACAGCATGATTTGTTTGAAGTTGAATATAACAGCAGTTTAGGTGAGTACTGTTTCTATATCTTATTCATATTGCTACAGACCCATTTTTCAAGAACTAAATAAATTCTGAAAGCAAGTTTAAGGACAGATATGCGTAGCACTTTAATCTTGAAGTTTTAAAGTTGTATTCGGAAGAACACTTTCAAACTGAAGTGTTATCAGGGTAATGCTTCCCACATCAGCCTTCAGCTCCTGACACACTACTATACTGTTATAAAGTGCCGTCATCTCTAGTCAGTGATGTGCATTTTCCAAATTACCATTGGGAAGCCAAACCTAGCTCACACTGAGGGTCTCCCATGAGGTCCTCACAGAAGCTTGTGAGGTACAGGCTGGATGAGCAAACAGGTGAACTGAAAATTGCCTGAATGGCTGGGAACAGTTGATAGTCATCAGTAGCAAGAGTGTCTGTGCCAGGGGTCAGGACTGGGTCCAGTTCTTTTATCATCTTCATTAATGATTAGGGTGATGGGGCAGAGTGTGCCTTCAGTAAGCTTGCAGGTGACACAAAACTGGGAGGAGTGGCTGATAGTCCAGAGCTGTGCTGCCACCGACAAGGACTTTGACAAGCTGGAGAAATGGGCTGACAGGAACCTTATGAAGTTCAGTAAGGGTAAATGCATAGTCCTGCAGCCAAGGAGGAGCAAACCCAGCAACCAGTACATGCAGGGGATCACCCAGGAAAGCAGCTTTGAAGAGAAGGATCTGGGGATTCTGGAGGACACCAAAATAACGGAGCCAGCGATGTACCCTTGCTGCAATGAAGACTAATGGTATCCTGGGCTACATTGTGACGACTGTCAGCTGCAACATCATTGGAGTTGATCGTGGCCCTCTGCTCAGCCCTGATGAGGCCACAGCTGGAGTGCTGTGTCCAGTTCTGGGCTGCCCAGCACAGGATGGATGTGCCCCTCCTGTAACTCCATAAGCGAAGGGCCACAAAGATGATGAAAGGAGTTTCTTTCTATAAGGAAAGGCTGAGAGCACTGTTTAGCCTAGAGAAGAGGAAGGCTTGGGAAGTCTTATCAGTGCATACTAATGTCTGAAGAGAGAGTGCAAAGTGCATGGAGCCAGGGTTTTTCCAGTGGTGCCCAGTGATGGAACAAGAGGCAGTGGGCACAAACTGAAACACAGAAGATTCCCTCTCAACGTCAGGGAACTTTAACTGTGTCAACACAGGTTGCTCAGAGATTGTGGAGTCTCCCTACTTGGAGTTACTCAGGAGCCATATGGACAGGGTCCTGGGCAAGCAGCCTTAGTTGACTTTCTTGAACAGCGGTGTTGGACAGGATGACCTCCAGAGGTATCTTCCAACCTCAGATATTCTACAGCCTGTCTACTATGTGAACCTGCAGAATTTAGTAGTTGTACTGATTGGTGGCACTTGCTGTGTTGTATCTCACAGTATGAAATGTCCTCTCTATAAGCTTGGCTCTGGCCTGTGAAAAGCTTGAGGGGACAGTGTTTGCCAGTAAGATTAGTTTTATGGTTACGTCCAACATTAGTTAAATGCAGTTAACTTTTTGTTCCATCACAGCTGTTATTTTGTGAGATTCTTACTATTATTCAGTCACCTCAGTAAAACTTATGGTCATAAAGGTGCAGTGGGTGTTTTGTGGAAAAACAGTGTGCAGACCCAGAGAGGGGTTTTTAGACCCAGAGGCTGCATTTATGCTTCTTGTGACTGACTTTGAGCTGATCCTTATTAGCATGGTCTTCTAGAACATAACACTAAACCTCACACTTCATGTTGCATTTCCTTGCTGAATACACTGAAAAACAGTCTTCTCTTTATGTTAATTGACAGTTTGGAAGACTGGGAGGAGGGAGAAGGGTGCAACTAGATAAGATGTTGGTTCTAAATTTTTAACTTTTAAGGGGAAATAATAAAATTGTGGGTTTATCAAAAGTGTAGATGAAGTCTACAGGTGAACATGATAGATACATTATTACCGGCAAGATCTTAAACATAGCTGTCATTTTTGTCAAGTATATGCAATGTCCAAATGAGTAGCATTATTTAAACTTGATATAGCTCAATTTTCAAAACCATCTTGAATTGGTAGCTGCTTTTCTGTTTTAAAGCTTTAGTAGACTTTGTGTTACTTTTGTGGCATTATGTAATGCATAATACTGAAGTACAGCACTTGATATTTAAAATTGTTTTTTAAGAAATGTGAACAAGTGATCCTCAGAGGGGCTTTGCAAATCTGTGACCTTGATGATTTATACTGACAGCTTTCCGTGTCTACAAATGTGGAATGTAACAAGAAAATGATAAATTAGGGCTGCAGTGCGTTGTTTGAAAGAGTTTCACAGATGATGTAGTTTGCATCTATTCTTTCATTAATGTGTTTTGCATTGAAATGATTTTACATTGCCTTAGGTATTAATACAATAGGTATTGTCAGCTCCAGATTGCTATTTGAATTCAAGGAAGAATAATGTATTATAGTGATAGGCAGATTAATTTTTGAGTGATCTTGTGCATCTCATTTAACATGTCCTTGAAGGATGATTATAATTGTCTCTGTAATTTTTCCAAAACATTTAATAAGCATTATTTGATTTCTTATGAAATTGTAAAGTGATCTTTTTTCCTCAATCCCAAAAGAGATGTTACAAAGCTCAGTTTGTCTACTGGCAAATTTAATGACCTTTTCACATCTAATTTTTGTCCAGAGCATGATTTACTTTTCTTTCAGTTGACTTATTTTTATTAACAGCAAAAAAGCTTAAAACCTTTTATAATCTGTCTAACCTTAAAAGCACTTGTTTACTACTAATTCTATTTTGAGTGGACATCAAACAGTTATCAAAAATCCAGAGGTTAGTAGCATTCATCGTCATTACCACTTAATCACTTCAATGTCAGTTCTTAAATATAAATGAAATGTAGTGATTTGGTAATGTTCACTTCTCCGTGAAGCAGTAAATAACTGAAATAGCAAACCAGTTTGTTCTTTGCTTTAACAGCCTGGTTCTTGCTACATTCTTGAAGAACTGTAGATACTAAACTGCTGGATCAACGGTAGTTTTTTACTTTGAGATTTTAGAGTTGTAGCTGGAAAGGAGGTTAACCTTTTGGTGGTTCATGCTCTTCTAAACCTGATGGAGCAATGCAGATGATGGTAACAGGGCAAAATAATTAGGTTTAGTATTACAACTGATGCAGAGTTAACTTTTACAGATGGTATGTCCAGCAAGCACAAGTTCACTGTGTGCAGTACAGCTGCAGCACAGAGACAGTCCTACTTGGTTTCTACATCTTAAATCTTGACCAAATTTGTTTTGTCCACTTAAACAACGACAATGAAGTGAGACAGTCTTTGAATCTGTACGATGGAGAGAAAACAGTAGTATGAAAAATGAAGGTGACTATGTGGAAAGATGCTGTAGTGATGAGTGTTAGAGAAATGGATAACCACGTACTGAATGCAGTGTTTGTGTTGTGTACAGGAGATTGCTCAAGAAATGCCATACTGAATATACCAGTTCAGGTTGATCAGTCTGTTCCGTGCTTTCAGTTTTTTTTAATACCAATGTTAATAAAAAAAAATTATGCTCTTATAGCAACCGAAAATTGGATACTAAAACTTGGCATGAAAGAGCTCGGATATTTCTAATTTACGTCTTGCATGATTTTCCTGGCTATATGACATGAGCTTCCTGCTCCCAGAAAACCTCCAAAACAAAAAAGCACCCCACCTCCCTCCCAAATAAAACCCAAACCAAAACAACAACAACAAAACCCCACAACACAAACCATCAGCAAGCAAAACAACTGTCCATGAGATGATCTGCCATTTTCAGATGTGTTTAAGTGTCTTTCTCCTTGGCTTTTCGCAATTTGACAGTGTGAACCGCTGTCACTGTTTGCTGTGGCTAATGGCGTTTTGAAAATGAGATTCCTTAATTCCAGTTTTTATCTTTAGAATGGTAGTATATATAGCTAGCCAGACAGAGACAGATTTCTTTAATGTGAGGAAAGTAGAATACTACTACTCTTAGAGTCAGTTTACTTTTCCGTAAAACTGCAGTTTAGGTGCACAGAGAAGAAAGGTACATTCTCAAGAGAGGTGGAATCCTTGTTCCTTTACACAAGCTTAGGAACGTTGCCTGCATTGATATAATATAAGTAAGTACACCACACTTCAGACTACTGAACTGGACTAGTTTACCTGTTCCATCAGCAGTAATACTGACAAAGGTGTATTGTATCTGCATGGAAGTGTTCAGTATAGGCAACTGAACAATATCAATTGCTATGAGGAATAGAAGATATCATGATGTGACTTCTCTCATGCTTGATGTAATTCAAATAAAAAGCTAATTAGGCTATGAATAAAGAAAAATGTCTTCTATATCAAAATATGCTTGAAATGGTGAGGGGTTTGTGAAACACTGATATTGAAACAAACTTATTTTTCCTTGGCTTATTGCTTTGAAGCAATGTGTATATTAATCTAGGGCTTATCTGGTTTTAACTTGAATAGATGCATTTTTGATCAGTCTAGTTGGTAGAATTGAACATTTTCATGGTCACACTTTCAGGTGGTCTTGAAACAAGCTGTTGTAAGAAAACAGGGATTTATGTATTTAAAGTTATGAGCATTTCTTTTTATGCCTTTTATACAGTGGTATGATGAATTCTCTATCTTTTGTCTTGTGACTTCACTAGAGGGCAGTGCTATGCAAGTAATGTTAGTAGTAATTTCTACATTTTTTGCACAAGATTATACACACTTAAAACAACTCAGTGTTAGCACTTAAACCATACCTGCTTGATATATGTACCTCTAAAAATTAATGGAATGAGGATTCTTTCTGCTATGCTACAGGAGTACTTCCTGATAATTTCTTGAAGTCATCTTTAATTCTCAAAAAAATATCTTTAACCAGAAAAAGCTGTTAAACTTTCAGTTACATTGCTGGTGGTGTACCAAACTGATCAGAAACAACTTACCTGTTCTGTTTGGTCTCTAATAAAGAGGTAATCCTATTTGGGCTGTGAGTTAATCATTAGACCCTCTAGTTAAATTATAATGCCTCATGGCTTCAGCCTTTTTGTAGTAGGTGTCCAAAATTAGCTTTAACTGAAGCCTTTTCTGAAGTCATTTGCTTTATTAATTTCATTGTTTTTTCCGTGCTCCTAATGACTGATCTGTGTTCTTATGGCTGTCCTGCTTGATTACTGGGTGCTCCCACCTTAATACACCCTTTTTAGCGTAACTCTTTGGTAGCTTGTGCAATTGAAGAACGTTAAACGAGCAGTTACAGTTCCTGGTGCAAAAACCTTTATGGACTTTTTTTTTTTTAAATACTCAAGATTTTATCCATGACATAGTTGCTTGTTGCAACTTCTGGAAAATATGACTTTACAACTTGTCACAGCTTTGTTTTCTGTATTCTGCTTAGGAGTGGCTATTAACATACTGGGCAACTAGTAAGAAAGCCTATTCCCTTATCTAGTTGTGGACTCTGAGCTCAGCAAGTCTGAAGTGTTGCAAGATGATGAGTCTGCAAGAGAACAAAGCAAGTTGTCCTTCTGAATCATAACTGTGGAATGACATGAGAATAGCTGGATCTGCTGCAGATAGGATAGGAAGGAAAGGAGAGACAGGAAAAGTGAAGATTAAGCAAACTGGAAGCAATACTCATGTAACCTCTATTGAGGTATTTTAGTGCTCTGTCTGCAGCACAGAGTGTGTGTGGGTTTAATGGCATACTGAGAGAACAGCTAGAGAATGCTTCTCACTGTTCTTCAGTACCTACTGGTACTGCATAACCAGTATTGAACTAATGGTTGCTTTCATGTGAGTTACAAGGCTCTTCTTGCTTTACTGATGACAGATTTCTTTGCAAATTCCTGTCTCAGGCCTAGACACCACTTCTGTGGATAATAACTAAGAAGTCTTAAGAGCTTTCTTTAGACTTTTTTTTTTTTATAGGATGGGTAAACTGGAGTTCCTGTTGCTTTAAGTTGTTCTGTTGTTTTTTGTATCTTCTTGTTTAGAGTAGAAGTCCACCTACTTCAAGAAACTTATGAGGGACTTATCCATCCAGAGATATTATCTGTATTGCCTGCAGGCAGACTCTTGAATCTGAATGAGACAGATGCTCATGGGTGATGTCTCTAATTTGTACTTACTAGGGTTTGGCTTTCCAGCCCTTAAGCTAACTAACAGGGGGTGATCTCTTATGTGGATCACTTGTGGGGCTTCAAGAGAGTGAATTTTCTAAAATAAGGGTTTTTTTAAACTATAAATTTACATTTTTCCTACTGTAAAATGGGTTTTCAATGAAGCTGAGCAGGCATTAGGTAGCAGCAAAGATGGCAGCCTGAGAATTTAAAGACCTACCCTCACAGCATGTATTATCAAGTATCAACCTGAACAGCTAGTGTTTAGTAGTAGATTCAGTTAATTTTTAAGAACCTATGTGGAAAAAACAGTCATGTATGCTGTAATTGCCTGTTACCTTTGGATGACTGCTTTTATTCTTCAGTGCAGTGCCTCTTATCTGACTTAATGCTCCTAGGCAAAGGTGGTCTCAAAATAAGTCCTGGAAACTGTTTCAGTGCTCTACATATATCAAGATTTAATTATCAAAATTCAGGAATATAAACTAACTTGTCTTAACTACTGTAAAGACTCTTCTGATTTTTGTTCATATTCCAAACTTTGAACCAAGAGCTTGTTTCAGGACTGAGCCCTCCCTTAGCTTTAATGTACAGCTTTTGGTTTTCCTCTGCCTACCTGCAATACGTTACTTTCTTTTTGAGTTGCAGATGCCCAAAATAATAGCTCATGAATAACCTAACACTTGGGCTAACTCACGGGATGAAAATTTTGTTCAGGGCAGCCTTAAACTTCTATATCAGCCTGAAGGGAAGTGCAGCCCTGAAACTGAGCTGATACAGCTTCTGTTCAGACCTGTGACACTTGACATAGAATCATAGAATCATAGAATCCTTTAGGTTGGAAGGGACCTCCAAGATCATCAAGTCCAACCATTGAGCCATTATGGCTCTAAAGTCCTCTGCTAAAACAGATCAGAATCTGTCACGGTTGGAAGGGACCACAAGGATCACCCAGTTCCAACCCCTCTGCCATGAGCAGGGACACCTCCCAGTAGACCAGGCTGCCCAGAGCCTCATCCAGCCTGGCCTTGAGGCCCCATCCCTGGGGGTCTTTAACCACCTCCCTGGGCAACCCATTCCAGGGTCTCACCACTCTCATGGTGAAGAACTTCTTCCTCACGTCCAGCCTGAATCTGCCCACCCCCATGCCCCCTAGTCCTGTTGTTACTCGATAGCCTAAAAAGTCCCTCCCCAGCTTTCTTGTAGGATACTGATTGTGGCCTTCCAGTATCCCCCTAAGATACTGGAAGGCCACAATATGATCACCTCGGAGCCTTCTCTTCTCCAGACTGAACAGCCCCAACTCTCTCAGTCTGTCCCCATAGGAGAGCTGCTCCAGCCCTCGGATCATTCTCGTGGCCCTTCTCTGGACACGCTCCAGCAGGTCCACGTCCCTCTTGTAATGGGGGCTCCAGAACTGGATGCAGTACTCCAGGTGGGGTCTCACCAGAGCAGAGGAGAGGGGGAGAATCACCTCCCTCAACCTGCTGGCCACACTTCTCTTGCTGCAGCCCAGGATCTGGTTGGCTTTCTGGTCTGCAAGTGCACACTGCCGGCTCATGTTGAGCTTCTGACATGAGATGACTCATCTTTGTCCTTCATTCTAGATATCCATGTCTTGAAGGACCAATGCAGCTTTTCCTCGCTGATGATGGGAGGCTTATTGCATAATCATCTTGCTATTAGCATCTTTTGTATTCAGGGAAGGAACTTTGGCTTTAACACTAGAGCAGGCTTGATGTTCAGGCATGTAATTCACATCTGCAAAACCAGCAAAACAATGCATCACTTTAAGAGCTGCAGTTTGCTTTGTAGGAACTTAGATTTAGAAGATTTAAAACTTGGAATATTACTCCTTAAGTATTTCTGCTGAATAAATACTTGATATCAGCTGTTTGATGGTAGCTGTTAAGCAGAGGCTTACACCTGTTCTCCTAATGGTGGATTCTAAATAGTTTGAAGCTTAGGTTTCTGAAGTTGTGTAAAGCTGTTGTTGTAACAATCTTTCTTTTTTGTGTTTCTATGGCATGTCTTTGGTTCTGGCTGAAAATGTTTTTGGTTTCAAAAGGACCTTAGTTAGATTGCAGCCTGCATTCTAGTTATGAAATTGGATGGTATTTATACCATTTCTACCAAATTGTGGGGTTACGCTACTAGCAGACAGTCTTGAGCGAGGTTTTTCAGGGTCAGTAGGGCCTAATGCTGTTCAATCTTCATAAACTATCTGACTGATGGGCTTGAGTACATAGTCGTAGTTTGAGAAAGGTATCAAACTGGGAGAAGTAGATATAACAGGATGAGGAGCCACCATGGAGACACAGACAGGTGGAAAGATTGGATCATCGAGTATGACATCAGGTTTTGCAGATGTTAAGGCCATCTCTTGGAATGAATGAATTCCAAGTAATGGTTCATGCTGTGGTATAACTGGCTGCGTGATGGCTTTGCTGAGAAGGATGTTGAAGTCCTAGTGGACAGCAAGCTGAGTATAAGCCAGCAATGTGCCCTGCAGCAGAAAGGGAAACGGTGTCCTGGACTTGCATCAGCAAGAGCATAGCCAGTGGATGCGAGTATTGCACTTCACCTTGTACTTTCAAAGCCACACCTAGGACTGCTGTGTCTCTCTTTGGTCCCTCAGTTGAAGAAAACTGGAGAACTGTGGAGGCCCCAGTGGATGCTTTTGAAAGTGATTAGGTCAGAGAAGGCAAACCATAAAGAAAGCTTGAAGGAATTCTTTCTTCAACTTAGAGGAGAAGAAAATTGGGAGAGACTGCTTTTCAGATCCTATATATAGCAAAACAGCTTAATGCTCTCAAAGGAGATACTCTAAAGGGAGAATTGAGCTGTGTTTATGGACAGAGTTGTAAAGTTCGTCTCTGACTTAAAATACTTAATTGTGTAGGTAGGCCTTGCTGTGATTCTATTGCTGTGCTCCAGCCAAAACTTCTAGAGTGTCTTAGAAAGCATGAAATTTCATTGCCATCATTACCCTGTGGTAGGAGATGTCTTTCCCTTATATAACTTTTACAGCCAAAAACTCTAACAGAAGGACTGAAATTGACAGTTACATTTTTGTAGCTAAAATACATGGAGTTTATTTGGAATAGTCTGTAAACAAATACTGCAAATACTTTTTGGGGGGCTGTGTTCAGGTGACAAATGAGAGTATGTCAGCTGTGAAGTCCTGAAATGCTGAGCAGATAGCTAACAGCTTACCTTATTCTCTAGGAGTCTGTGGTAAAACCAATTCTAATACTTTGTAGCTACACAAAAAGTCATACAGTGCAATTTGTCAAAGATCTCGTTGAATGTGTTCTTTGCTTATATGTGCCTCAAGAAATATTTTAGGGCAAATCCTTTTTTCTTACCCGTATTAAAATGCTGTAGTGATTTAACAGGTACCATTGTTTTCTTGGGTTTGAAGCCTGTTGATAGACATATACACTGTGTGTTTGTTGAACTTAACTGACACTGTTCCAACAATTTGCTCGTAATTGTCACTGAACATCAGAAACCTAATTCCATGGTAAGTGGACAAGGGTGTCAGACTTCTAAGCTTGCTTTATACTTTTGTAGTCTAATACTTGGAGGAATGTTTCCTGAAATCATGGAATATTGTTGCCTGCAGAGTGAAACTGAGGTTTGTGTGCTTGGGGTCAGATATTTTTATTGAAATAGTTGTTACTTTAAATAGTTAATGTGGCTTTAAGCTACAATAATAAGACCCCCTTGTTGAAGGGGCTTAGAAATGGTTGTTGGTGGCAGGATATATGACATGTTGACAGTAAAACACCAAAAAAAAGGGTAGTGCCTTTCTCTGAATACAATGTATGAGACATTGCTATGTTTAAGTAGGTCCTTAGGCAGGTCAAATCATGTCTTGTGTACAGAAAGCTCATGTGATATGATGGCATGTTTGGTGACACTTATAACACCCCCCCATTTGTGTTAAATCTAAGTATGAAAGTGCTCGAAGGAGGGAGTGGTATTCCTGTGAAAAGCTGGAAAACTCTTATGAAACTAACAAACGTTCAGATATCAAGCATTTCAGTAAAACTGCATGTGTTAATTGTGACTAAGAGAAAGAAAAGAAAATCCTTCCTGCTAAGAGCTATGCAGCAACAGCTTATCACCAGCAGCCTCCCACCCACAATAAAACAAAAAGCCTTTGGCTAGTGTCTCTAAACTTCTTGGAGAAACTTCTGACCTTGGCCTAGATGTATGAGTCATAGGACAGCAAGGAGGGAAGAGTGCCTTTTTCTTTTTTACCTTGCCTCAAATATCTGTTTCTTCTTCTGTTAGTGGAAAGCTTATGGACTCTGCATTGGAAAAATATGGGCATACTGTTGATGTAGGAAGCTGGCAAATGCTTCGAATGGTATAGGATTTATACGTAGGAATAAATGCTAATGGAACTTGTGAGCGTGAGTGTGTATCTAAGCAGTCTTGGAATGAAACTGAATTTAGGTGTTCACCTAGCTTCTGCTGTCTTTTTACTGAAGAATTTTTTTAGTAAACCAGGTACTTTCTACATAATTTTAACTTTAAGTTCAAGGCTACAGGCTACAAAGAAATTGTGTGTACTTTACTTGTAAAACTAATTAAGTTCAAGATACAGAAGTTCCTGTATTATACAATGTTTTGATTATGATCCGAAGTGGGAAAGTTACGAGTTTGGGCAACTCAAGGGCTAGCTTGATAAATCTTCAGTGGGCTCTGCTTACATGAAGTCTTAACACATGCTATTGTCTTGCTGATCACAAGATGCTTAAGTAGCGTTGGAGCAATGTGGGACGCTGGAATCTGCATAGCATGCTTTTTGTTTTGCTCAAAAAAGGAAAAGAACTGATTGCCCTAGGAAGTCTGTTCTAGAAGGAGGGTGTGGGGGGAAAAAAAGCAGCAGTGATACCTTTATAGCTACAACGTACAGCAGCCTCAGATGAAAATGTATGGCAGAAAATTTGAGTGTGTTTCCATTTTATTTTAGGCCTATGGTATGTCAGCTTTGCCCCTAAACTTGATTAAGGGAACTACCAGTGCAGCTTATGAACGTTTAGAGAACACTGAAGATATTGAAGAAGTGGAGCAACATTTACTAAGGATTAAATCAAAGGTATGATCTTCACTGTTCTTATATCCCTGAAGATTTTTTTCTTCCTTGCTTACTAGTTTACGGTCGTGCTGTAGAGTCTGTTCCAGAAAGACTAGGGAGTCAGAAGTGACTAGCTTGCAGTTATGAGTTATTTGGAAAGAAATCATGTTTGTGTAGTAACAATCAGATTTTCTTTCAGTCCTGTGGCAGCAGATGCTTCTGTCTAGCTAATAATGGTACTGATGAGCTAAACTCAAACTTCTCCAATTCTACTTGGCTATATGGAATAGATAATGTGTAGAAGTTAGGGTTATTAACCTCACTTAGTCTGCTGCCAGATATGGCATCCAATTTGTTGATACTTAATGTAGTTATCAACACTGGATACTTGCCACATGGAGCTGTCATGAGTTCAATTCATCAAACTATTAATCATATTTATGAGTAAATAACAGCCCCAGCTATTCTTACTTCCCAGTTAATGTACCTTGCTGTTATAAACAGTTTCTTTTATGAAAATCATACATATGGAGACCTCTGTTCTGAATCCTAAATGTCTCTAAGACGTTAATGCCATCTATAAACCCATGATGGTTTTGCAGCTCAGTGAAATGATGTGCTTAACCAAGGCGGACATTTTTAAAAATCTAAGAGTGAAAGCTGAAGGAGGTTAAGATTTCTTCTTTACGTACAAGATGCTAGGGATAATCTCCCACCCTTTTCCCTATTCATTTCAAGTAATGGCTTGACCAGTGTTCTCACAGGCCTGTGTGCTGGGAAAAGTGCATGAAGATGCATCACTTTCATCCTGGAAGTCCATCTATGATAGCAGCATTTAAACAGTTCCAACAGTTTTCCCTTGATACTTGGCGACTTCTACATAGTGTGGGCACCTTCAGTGTTCTAAAATTCTTGTTGCAGATTGAAACTTAGTTTCCCCCAGTTTAAAATGTAAAGTTGTAGTATGTACAGAGTACTACTACAATAAAGGCATCTGTATTACTGAGGTGAATGAGAAAAATGAGAAGTCCCTGAAAAACAGAGCATTACTTGCTATGGAAGACTATGCCAGATTATGAGAATTTGCAGGCAACTGGCCTTGTTGTTCAATCTAGCTAACAAATAGGATCAAAAAGTAGAAAGTCTTTAAATTACATCTGGCTTTATGTGACCAGTAATACTAAGTAATTTTCCTTGGTTTATGGATTATGGTC
This sequence comes from Merops nubicus, assembly GCF_000691845.1. Classification (NCBI taxonomy): domain Eukaryota; kingdom Metazoa; phylum Chordata; class Aves; order Coraciiformes; family Meropidae; genus Merops; species Merops nubicus. The sequence goes on from NW_008631902.1 coordinate 33,923, forward strand.
AGGATTCTGTCTCAGTCAGTCTGTAATGGAAATCTTAGTTCTTCACTTACATTTGCATGAAGTGGAAGAAAGTGCATGTAGCTGAGAGTCATGTACAGTCAAAACTAGAGGTATGAAAGTATGTTACTTGAGCCAATTAAAAGATTCAGTATGTACTATGGTCTTCTGCTATTAGTAAATACCTATGGCTTTATTTCATTAGTCTTAAATAAAGCAGGAACTTGGAGTTTGGGTGGTTTTCAAAGTCTTTTCCAAGTCACTGGGGTGCTATAGAGGATATGTGCTCCTGTTATAAGTACACTGTGATCTCCAATTGGAGTGTTCTATGTGCCTGGAATATCGTCTTAGCCTTGTAACACTTCTGAGAAATTTATCTGAAGTAGATTTACTTGAACTTTACTGGGTTTGAAGTGTTTCACTATTTACAGGAAGGACCTCTTAAAATAAGAGGAAAAAATGAATAGACAATTTCAAAAAATTAAAAATATAGTTTAGTACATCTACTATAAAAGAACTGTTTCTTACCCAAGGCTTATTTTCTAGCACCAATCTTACGAAAAATTTTGGTTCAGCTACTTAATGCCTGTTTTGTTGGTTTTGCTTATTGGTGTATAACTGAGACTTAAGGATGTGCTCAATTTACTGTGTGCAATGGTGCCTGCTTAGTATTTAGAGGCTCAGAATTAAAGTATGCTCTTAAAAAATTGTCGAACAATTATCTGACGCATGTCTTGTTTGGATTTCTGGAAGGTTAATTTTTAGGACACCGAGTCATTTTGCTTTTGCAAGCATAAGAAACATAGCTGAGTATTGTAGAGTGCTGGACAGAAAAATACAGATGCTAAACTTAATATATTGGCTTAGTCATGGAATTTGATTGGAAGGGATCTCTGCAAGTCATCAGGTGCTGCCCTCTGCACAAAGCAAGGCTTCGTTTCAGATTAGGGCAGGTTATTTCAGATTGCATTTGGGCCCTTTAAGTGTTTCTAGCCATGGAGACTGCCTGCCCTGTTAAAATTTTTGAAAAGCCTCATTGTGAAGAGTGTTTTATACTACTTTTTAGGAGTTCCCCTTGTTGGCAGCTTGTGACTTTTGCACTTCATCCTCCTGCTGTGCATAGAAACAGTGTGAAATCTATACCGCAGAGTCTTCGGAGCTTTTGTAACTCTGTAAACTAGGTATCGAGCCTATTTTCTTGATTCAGTGTGCCTTGATCTCATGCACTGTTTGTTGGTATCCAGTGCAGAGATGGTCGGCCTCTGGCATCAAGGGATAGACGGACTTTACAGCAACTAGAAGAGAGACTGAGGACACTTCGAAGAAGAGAGAGGCATCTGGAGTCTATTGAGAAAAGCTGGTGGACAAAGTTCTGCGAAGCTATCCGGCCTTTGAAGGTAAAACTTTTTTCACTTTTTGAGACTTAAATTGGAATAACTTCAAGCTTTCTTCTTCCCATGTAAATCGTAAGTCAAGTTTATCAATTACCATCCTGAATATCAACTGCTTTTTTAATTACTGTTATACTACATAATACTAGCCCTATAGCAAGCTCTGTTTGAGCTCTTGGAAAACCCTTTACTTTGCCTAAAATATGACTAGAATTAAAAAGGGGACTGTCCCAGCTGATCTACTATACTGCCAGTGCCATGGAGACCTGAATATCTTATCTTTTCTCAGGCATATCAAAACCGGAAGAAGGAAGAGTGCTGTATCTCTCAAGTAGCTTAGGTTAATCTAAATTACATGTAGGCAGCAGAAGTGAGAGATACTTTGAAGAGAATATGCATTTGGAATGAGCATCTTGCCAAGTAATTACTTGATCAGTAGTAAGCTAGCGGCATAGAACTTATGTCTTGATACTTAACCAGTGCAAAGGAGACTGTTACTGGGGCAAAGCTTTGATCTTGGTCTCTTTTTGATCTTGGGACTTTGATTGTAGTAGATATCTGGTTTTAAAAACCAGTACTTCTTTGGAACAGTGTTGCCATATAAAGTATTTTTTTGCCAACTAGATAGAAGAAGAAATTTTAGCATTACTTTAAACTTTGAAAAGCTGAGAGAGAGCCTATAAGCAATTTCCTCTTAACATCATTGCAACCGTTAATGCTGGGTACCAATGGAAATGGGCTGAAATTGCAATCGAATAAAAACTTTCAGTGTTAAATACTTGGTGGAAGTTATCTGTCTATGATACATTAGAAATCTAGACTTTGCCCTTTCGTTTGAAGGACAAGTATCACTAACTGCTTACTTTGACAGTTTAGGTGCTGCTTCTGATTCAAAATAGCCTTGTGTAGTTTTTTAACTTTTCACATTAGCCTTATATTTGAGAAAAGCATTGGCCTTATCTATTGTGTGTAGGACTTGGTTCATTGTGTTCTCATAGGGTAGTGTACAAATCATTAGTTATTCACAGATTATCACTTACAGTCAGGGTGCTATTCCAGTATCTCTTTGTTCTTGTGGTTTGAATGCTTTTTTTCTCTCAATAACTTTGACAGGCACTGTGAATTGTTGACTTAAATTCTAGACTAAAGAGGAATTTTTCCTGACATATTTTCACTTAGATGAGGGTTGTGCTATGAAGCATGTTACAAAACCTATTTACTTTGACTCTTCTTTGAGCTGCCCTGTGGAGGTGATAATATCCATGGCTTAATTAAAAATATCTTAACTCTTGCAGGACTGTTTTATTGTTGATTTAGTAGCATTTGAATTGTCTTTCCACTTACATAACTTGTCAATAGTGCAGTTAGTGGCTTACATGAAATGAAGGAAATCTTTTAATGTTTATGTAAATATTTGTGATCAATGTAGAAGTGCAGAAAATTGCTTTGCAACACTTCTGTCTTTAGTGGAACTTGTGTATTATTGTTCAACAATGTGGCTATTTCTCAGACTTGAAGAGCAATTTCATTTATTGTGAGGCAAGTACTAGATACGGGGAAAGCTATTTCTGCTTTGTTTGGTATGGTCAGGTTCATGGGAGTTGCAGACTCTTACTCAGTCTGACAGAACAGAATAACGTGTTCAGGCATAGCACTTCATCTTGGAGGTCTGTAAATGACAGTTAACACTGTAACTTAGTGTCCATATTCAGACTTCTATAATCATACTATCTTTGCTAAGTGTACTCCTGTATTCTTGCTTTAATTCTGTTGTTACTGCTAAATGTATGTTAGCATATGATCTGTTTCTAAACAAGCCAAAACTTTCTCTGAAGAATAAACTTTCTTTGTAATGGAGTGAACTATATTTTGAGAACAATTGTTTTACTCGAAGCTAAATCAAAGTTGTGTTGCTTTTGACTAAATTGCAAAATAACCTCTGGAAGATCTTGAGCAAGTGAGTAATGGTCAGCATGGCATTGACAAGTAATGTTCAACTTGTCTCATTTCTTTCTACAAAATGTAACCTTTTCTATAGATAGTAAGTCTACTGTTTCTCCTTTCTTTGTTATGGTTTCTGACACTTTCATCTGATATTCTCAGCAGCAAGAGAAATGTAGTGTACTCTAGGGATAGGTATAAAAACTTTTTAGAGAGAACCTTCAGAGCACATAGTTGTATTTGCCTAATATATGAACAAGACTCTAAGCCGTGGAAGCCTACTCAACAATGATTTAAGTTGGGAGTATTACATCAGTTCTTCACAAGGTACTTCAAAACAGTTTTGAGCTAACTGAACAGATGCCTAAGGTGAGTAATAATAAAATATTAAGTGCTCTTTTCGAGATTGAGACTGTGAACAGAGCATGCTTATGTGGCTTAACTTAAGCAGAGACTTAAAGACATTGGCATCAGTCTGAGTATATGGAAGCCACTACAAAGAGAACACTGTTCTCTTGATAAATGGAGTGGTACATTTGAACTCTATGAAGGGAGGGAGAAACTGTTCTTCTATCTAATGCTAAGTATAATGAGGACTTTGTATAGATGCATCAGTCTCTCTACCTGCCACTGCAGACCTTTGGAGAGGCATAGGGACAATTAACATTGTCTTGAGGATGAAGGACTAGGGTTTTCCTCTTCTTGTATTGGGATTTTGGTTACATTATTGTCTTAGTAGCACTTTGGAATTATCAGGCTTAGCTTGAATGAGATTTGGGAGCAGGAATAACAGACAAAATGTTCTCTGAGAAACTCAAGGATGGTGCAGGGCTCTTGGGAATGTTTAGGAAGTTGAAAGGAGGTACTGGGGAAAACTATAAGCAGAACATGAATAATGTCAAAAAAGACTTAAAAAATTGTGACTTATGTTCAGTATCTGTGGAAAAAATACATTAATCAGTTGGATATTTAAAAATTATTTGGCCTGACTTATTAAACTGAAATGTAATTCAGCTTTCCATTTTTACTATTGAGAAATGACTACATTGACACTTTGGTCTTGGTTCTTACTTAGCCATGTCTTTTCATCCAGTGTTCAAGTGTAGAAGAGAGCTTTAAATAAAACCAGTTCTTATGGCCTTCTGCTTTAGCTTCTTCCTTTCTCATCTGTGTAGAGACTTTTTATTAAGCTGCTGCCTGGAATGAGTTCCTTTAGAAGCTTAAGCTGTATTAATAGGTATTTCAACTCATTTGTTTTGTAATACCTGCAGTCTTGCATAAAAAAAAAAGTTCAGTTTTTTTTTTTTTGGCAGTTACTTGTATGCATACTGGCTTGTACAACAGATTGTAGAGTAGAAGAATCAAGTAGACACTTAGTGATCAAAGTAATGTAATTGTAAGGCAACATGTCTGAAACCTTTTCTGTAGTAAATGATTGAGTACAGGTGGGTATAGGGTCTGTTTTGTAGCTGAGGGGTATGAGGAAATGCCCTGCTAATGGGGTGGTTCAAACAGAGTATGGTTGCATTGAGGTCATGCTTTCAAAAGGACTAGGAAGTAGGGAATACGGTTGTCATATGCCGAAAGTTAGACTTCTCTTAATATAAATCAAGGGTTGGTTGCTTTTTTTAATGACCTTACTGAATTCCTCTGAGTGTTGTTTGGCTGAAACCCAGGCTTTTTGTTTTTGCCTGTTCTAGTACTAAAAGCTTTTCAGCATCAGTTGATGAATAGTTCTGCTATGAGAACAAGAGGGGTTTTTTTATTAAGATCTGTGCTTTACTCTGAAGTTGAACGTTGTACTCATGTTCTCAGGGGCTTGGATTCTTTCTCATTTATGATGCAACACAAAGGAAAACTTTGTAAATTTTCATGGCTAAGTTTATCTAGAATCTCTGATATTCTAGTTGGTTTAAAGCTTATGAACAGCACTACACTAGTTTCCCAATAAGAACATACATGACAGATTTGTCCTTTTGCTATAGGTGACAAGTAAAAGGCAACAGTGAGTGTGTAGCTCCTGCTGCAATGTTTCTCTAGTCTGTTATAGGCTTGACATGTGGCCAAGTGCTTTATAATAGACTACAGGCCAATCAACACAGCATTTCTAATTAGCTAAGATACAAGGAAAAATTAGGTAAGATCACAAAGATTCCTCCTGTCAAAAGCCTAAGTCAACTGCTCCTCTGAACGTGTGTACATGTAGGTTGATGTTAATTGCAAATCCTTTATGGTTCAGTAGTCTTAATGCTGGAAGTACAGGATGAACTAAGATGGAATGAAGGTCTTTAATATTAGCCTTCTCAGTCTTACATTTAATGGGACTGGAGTTGAAGTTAAAATGGGGAAAAATGGGATAATTGCTTTTTCAACCAATTATCTACTTATGAGAATGTCTTGCATCACTTCAGAAGATATACATATTCCAGAGGAGATATGGATACCTTCCTAGTAGCCATAGCTGGCAGAGTCTGAAGCTTGCATTACTTCATTAACTTATTGGTCTTAATTGTTTTTGAACATCTGTTTCCAGTACAGCTAATACCTAGTGGGACTTTGCTGTGGAGTGGTAAAATCTTATTATGCTTAAATGTGTGGAAATGCACAAGTTAATACTTACCTTGATATTAGTCCCTGAATCAATGCCTAATAAGGCCTATATAATTTGAGTTGGTTTATAAGCGATGTTCTAATATTGTTTGAGTTTGCAGATGGAAGCTTATCTTCAGAATTTAATGAACAATAACAGCATTGTAACTCTGACTATGAGCAGCTGTAATAAAGCTCTTAACCTTTTTGAGATGGCTGTGTGCCAAGTGTTAAGGTTAATAAAATAATTTAAACTGTGAAACTCCCTCATTCATGTCAAAGACCATACACTGTGTTCCTGTATCTAGACTTTGGAAATAAGTCTGTGTAGATTGTCTCAGGTCTAGCAATCATAAACCACCATTGTTTTGGGAAGTTCAGCATGCTTATCTGAGCACTTTCTGTGACTAGGATTTGTAGGAAAATACAGTGCACCTGTTGGAGCTGTAACTGAGTGGGTGCACTATCTGGGCTTGCTTTTGAATGGCATCCCCTAACCCACCTGCTACCCTCTCCTAAGAAAAGATTGTGAGGGAGAAGACCTACCAAAGTAGAGAATGATTTCCTGTCTAGCTTGTAGCCCAGGAAGAACAATAGTTGTTCTTACTGAGGACAGCTTGGAGGACAAAGTCCTTGACTTGTGCTCTATTAGGTAGGCATAATAAGCACTGTTAAAATAAAATTGTGTATTTCAGTTAAGATCTTAAGGAAGAACTTATTTCTCCAAATCTACTGGATTCTGTCAGTTCATAAAAGAACTGAAAAAAGTTAAACCATCGTTGAAAGAAGGTGGCTTCTTCCTCTACAGATGAAAATGAGAAGGAAATGGTGGAAAACAGAATGTACTTAAATGTATTATTTCCAGTTCTCTAAACTTACTGCTAAGTTGTTTGAGTTCTTGCTATTTAAAGTAGACTCAAGCTTTCCATGCTTTGACTGTTTGGGGCCTGAATTGTCTAGCTTTCAAAGGTCTGTGTTTGAGTTTAATCTAGCCCTTAAAACCTGTAAATTCTGAGTGCACAAACCTACTTAACTGCTGATCTAGTTGGTCTATAACATCTTCGTTTAGTGCTGGAAAACTTAGTTTAGTGTCTCGTACACCACCTTGGCTTTCTCAAGAAATTCTGTTCTCATTTTGCACATCAGGTGGTTCCATATTACTGTGCAAGAGGTTAAAAGAAAAGCCTACCATTGCTGATGTTAAAAACAAGAGCAGTATCTGATTAAATTATAGTGTTTTTTTAAAAAAAAAAAAAAATTATCTATGCTTATGACTTGCTGACTAATTAACCACAGCTGTTATACTTGTTTTGGTTTCAAATTCTTGACTAGGGTTTGTGCTCCAGAGGAAGATTGTGGGGCAGATGGCTTTCCTAGTGTAGCTAATTGAGTATAGAAGCTCTTCTAGAACCTTCTCCACAAGAGAGGCCTTTAGCAGTTGTGATACGGTTCTTTAATCACTTGTGGATAGATAGGGTTTTAGAAAAACAGAATTTAAGTAGCAGTTACCTAGATTTGCTTTGAACTCAAGTATTTTCCTTGCTACCTTAGTATTTACAAATATCTTTCTAGTCCATTCTCAAGTTTTCACATCACTTGAACGTTAAATTTCTAGGTGACTTAAACCTTTGAGTTAAAATACTTTTTGAAGTTGATTCCTGTAACTTGAACCTTGAAGATTGCATTAAAATACTCAATACTGATGAGCAACTGAGAGTACATGTAGGCAGAAGCAAGGGAAAAGGAAAGTAAACATAGTCACTTGAGTCTTACATCACTCAATCTGAGTGATTTGGTTTTTTGGTTTCTAGGTAGTGCTACAGAAGGGAGCTTTCACTTGGGAAAGGTGAGATGTTCCTTGTGAGCTGTGCACAGGTTCCCTCCTGTTGGAAGGTGAGCACATGGGCATGGCAGCTGAGAGAGACAAACTTTTGATTTCCCATAAGTAAACCCAAATGCATGCATATAGTTAAGAGTTTCCATGTTATATAGCAAGTACAGGCTGTGCCTTCCATTAAATGTTCATTTAATATAACAACTCAACTGTGTTCTTTGACTTACAGGTAGACTTGTGTATTGCAATATAGCATGTGATGCACTTTAACACTTGATTCTGATTGTAGTGTATTCACCAGCTGGAGAGGTAGTTCTCATCCTACGTGATCAACTTTTTAAACAGTTGCCATAAACCCTGTTTAGCAGAGTAAACATGTTGTTAGCACTTTTCTCTAGTGTTTACCCAAAAGTTACTGTTTCAAGTGTGATTGAGCTCAGAGGTGGTCCAACATCATTACTCCTCTACTGAAACTTAGCCAAGTCTTTACTTGTATCAACTGCAAGGGCTCTCAGTTAAATTGTAAAAAAATCTTTGCTTCCAGATTGTTTGGGGAGTATTCTTCATCATTGTGGCACTGCTCTTCACTGTTTCGCTGTTCTTGTCAAAGTAAGTACATTTCAGCATTTTTCTTAATCACTTAAATGACACCACTTCTGCTCTAACTAATTAGAGGTGATTTGCTTCAAGAGTCAGCCCACTTCTTTTTATGGCATGTTTCTGTAACTAGAGCTGCATTTCTTGTTTTAATAGTATATTTTCAAACTGAGCAAAGTGTGGTACAACAAATTCAAAGAAGGACATAGTTCAGCTTGATTGGCTGTATGCTGCTGAAACCAGCAGTAAGCATATATGTTAAGGAAGTTTATTTCAGATTACAGAAGTATTCTCATTGCTTGAATGAATCTTAATACTGGTAGGTACTTCTTGGGCTGGGTAGCAGGTGCTTAAATTCTTGCAGTAAATGATATATGTACTCCATTATGCTGTGCATTACGTTGTAATTGTTTCATGGTGTTGAAAGCACTATAGCCAGCTGCAAATATGGTGGATTTAAGTGAAGACTGACACTAACCAGAGGACTCAAATGCTGGCATTTTTAATATTTCAGACTGGGAAAAGAGGCTTTATGACCCAAACTAGGGAAAAGCTAAAATGCCAAAGAGGTGCAGAAATCAATATACCTTTTCAGAGAACAAGTGAAATTAATGTGATCCGACAAAGCATGTGTCTATTCAGATATGAAAAAGCTGTCAGTCTCTTGGCTTCCTTCATCTTTTTTTTTGAGCTGCCCTTTTAAATTAAATTGCAGACACAGCTCTGGGAGAACCATAGTACTTACCCTATTTTTCTTAACTAACGCAGTTTGGACAAAGCTCTACATTCGTCTGGCTTCGACTCAGGATTTATAATTTTGGGGACTAATCTCACCAATCCATTAAATATGCTGTTACCTGTTCTTCAAACAGTAAGTGAAAAAAATGGTGATATACATATGTAAGGATGCTCCTCTCTGTTTTCTGTTAAGCTGTCAAAAGACACTTCTTCCCAAGTAATTAATTAAAATTGGGTAGATGTGTCTTTTGTAAAAGCAAGGCAACTTCCTTGTTAACAGTCTTATAATTATTAGATACTAGTTTGAAAATCTTGGGTGGATGTAAGCCAGTTGCTGGAGGAACTGGTGGTGCTTGAAACTAACTTTCATCTGATGAGAACATAGTGGCAATGAAAAATGACATCACTTGTCGTTATCACAAACACAATAAAAGCAACTTTTGCCCATGCCCTACCTACCTTCTAGCTGTTTGTGTACTTCATAGTTTATCCTTAAGGAAATTCACATGTTGACTTTAATATATTTAGTGCATCTTGAAAGGTATATTACACTCTGTGCACTTACATATGTTATGATAATGCTTTAGTCTTTGAAACAAACCCTACATAAGAACAAAATTCTGTTGATTTAAGGTTAGAAGGCAACAAGGCCATGTGAATTTGGCAGTCCTGGGTAAGCTAAGAAAAAGAAAAGCCTTTATGTAAACTGGTGCTTTACTGTCCCCTATGGACTTCTTTCTGTATTGTTGGTATAAAGGGTTGGCACAATGCATTGCTTCCCCATGGTTTCTAAAACTACTGAACACCTAAGCTTTCAGCTTACTGAGAGAAGTGATGCTCAGCAGCAATAATATCTCAAGAAGTTATTAATTTAAATATAAAAAATCAAGTTTTTTTATGGAAAAAATGTTCAGAAGTATTTGCAAATAGAATGCCTCTAGAGTCCTAGAATGATTGTTGCCAGTGCAGACTTTATTTTAAATTTACTTTCATAATGGAATTACTTCTTGGCCTAAAAATGTATAGCACTTCAAAACTAAGGCCAGTTTTAAATTAAGAAAAATCGATTGCTTTCCCAAACAAATCGTGGAAGCTCTATTAGCAGCAAGCTATATTTGGAGCCAAGTATGTAAAACTTTTAAGTGGAAGGACTGTTACTACCTCAGATGCTATAATTAGAAACTACTTATTTTGCTCAAAGTGGGGGAAGAACTTGTTTTCTAGCTTGAATGTTTTCTTTTTAACTGCTTCTGTTCTTCTTGTTTTAGGTTTTTCCACTTGATTATATTCTTATTACAACTATTGTTATGTACTTTATCTTCACTTCAATGGCAGGGATTCGAAATATGGGTATATGGTTCTTCTGGATAAGGGTAAATATGACTTAAGATTTGAGTTTATAATAGTAAGATGTTTAATAAATACAGGATATTAAATTATTCAATATACCATTATTTATGTACTGATTTATAAATACTGAGTGTTGCATATGCTTAATGAGCGTTGGAAGCCTATTGTACTATTTTCACTGCTCTTGAAAGATACTGTTTTGCTAAGTTACCAGACCAAAACTGATGTTTTAGCTTGATAAGTAATACAGTCAACTGATTCTTAAAAATGTTTAATTCATGGCACATTGCCTTTTGACTTAGTTCTAAGTTAAAGCTATATATGATTCTGATATACTGGAAGTATTAGTTAATTTTATGGCCAAAATCTGAAATGTGGATGCAGTCTGTAGTGTAGTGCTTGACCTACTTTCTGGGTGGCAGGCAAGTTATCAACTTGATAAGAGCTAAAATAGTACAGTGATGGTATTACGTATCTAAATATGATGCAAATAATATATTACTGTATCTGGAAAAGCAGCTTTGTATACAATAGCATGCCATTCATGTTTATGATGCTTGGTTAAATATTCCCCTGCTTCTCTGCCTGCTTTCCCTTTATTACTGCAAAGTTGTTTTGTGTGGTGATAGCACAAGACCGAACAATGACACTGAGTCCTTGCAATGAGTTGTGAGATTTTTGGTGTTCCATCATTTCATCTTCAGCTGCCAACTTCTTTGCCTGAATATAATACTCAGGTTGAACCTTTGGGGTTTACGAATAGAGTGGTATCTAGAAGGTAACAACAAGGTATATTGTCCCCTGCAGTGGAAAGTGGAAAAGATGCCACCATATGGTCTGCAAGTTTTCTCAGAGCCTGGGAATGCTTTCTAAGAACTCACTCCTTTGTTTTTAGATCTCATTAGAGGTGTAGTAAAATGTGACACTTCACCTTGACTGAAGGACACAACGTTGTTTGACAAACACAGTCTCTTATCAGTGATAGGCAATGCTGTTTAAATCTTGCTACTAAATGATGGCTTATAAATGTTCAGGGTCATTAACAGTAATAACTCATTTGGGTAAATGGCTATGCTTTGAAAGTCAGGTAAATGCACCTGAAAAACTGCTTTGATTCATTTGAATGAAGTTGCCAGGGGATAATTTTAGCATCTTCCCACTTCTGTCAGTAGAATTAAAGCTGTTACTCAAATTAAACAGGGTCTTAAATGCTGTAGAAGAAAAAAACTTCATTACATTAATGCATATGTTCTCTTTTTTAGCTTTATAAAATTAGACGAGGAAAAACTCGACCTCAAGCACTCTTGTTTCTGTGCATGATACTTCTGTTGATAGTTCTTCATACAAGTTACATGATCTACAGTCTTGCACCTCAGTATGTAATGTATGGAAGCCAGAAATACCTGGTACAGGTGAGATGTAATGCTACTTAAAAAAAAAAAAAATCTTGCCCTTTTGTATCAAATGTACTATTCAGTGACTTTTCAAAGCAAGGCCCATTCTCAGTTTTGAAGACTCTTTTGTAGCTGTTTGATTTAGCTGGTAGTAGGTATCTTGGTAATACACAAGCCAGAAATGGGTTGTAGCACATATAACAACTTAATTCCTAGATTATCTTCAGACTGTGTGAAACTATGAGTATTGTTTTACTGTTTTTGATAATACATCAGCCAGCTTCCACTAGACTTTATACACTAAGTTGTTAAATGACTGCAGCAAGGATTAGTTTTGGTGTGTAAGGCTGTTTATAGGCTGAAAGCAATGTTGTTGTTCTGCAGCAGATAGTTTTTCTATTTGTGAGAAATGACAAGGATAACTTGGTAGAGGATAAAAATCAAAACAAAGCTGAGTATTTGCTGATTAATCACATTTCAGACACTTTGGACTGTCCAGCTTCATGAAACTCATTACTGTTCTTGTTCTATAAAATCTAATACAGAATTAAGTAGGTAATGCTTTTCTCTGCTTTTGTTGTTGCTATTTTGTGTACTCAAGGTTCTGGTTTTTTAAGTCTTTTATCCTCTCCACCTGAAGGCTTAATTCTTGTATTTCATCTTAGTTTGAGTGGAGGCTTGCATATTTATTGGGAGTTCAAAGTTACAGAACATAAGCATCCTGAGAAGTTTTGTGGACAGATGTTTACCAAGAGTTGGTATCGTGTGCAGGAGTAGCCTTTGTTAGATCTGATCTTGCAAACGTAAACTACTAGCAGTCATGAGACGGTTGTTTTTATCTAAGCACAACGAAGTCCAGATCCCTTGCTGTGCTACTTGGGGTTTAAGGATAAATTTTGTAAAGAAAAAAAAACACTGAACCAGAATGGCTGGGAGAAGAGAGTTAATGAGGCTGAAGTAACTGGATGCTGCTTTGGGTGTTTGGAATAGTTCTACTAATTTTCCAGAAGGCTGTGCCTCTGGGAGGGGAACACACTGCTTTAAAAGAAAAATTGCCTCCCAACCTTCTTCAGCTGGAAATACTTAGCAAAACATGTAACCTATCACTATTGATTCTTTCCATTTAAGCAGAGTAGTTGCAGAATACTTTGTGCAAAAGGATTACAAGGAGAATTTGCAGTAGTGTTAAATGTCCCAGAGAAGAGTAACATTATCAAATTTGCTGAGGGTGTGTGGTAGTTGTCTCTGCAGGAAGCTTAACATTCAGTAAGTGCTGCTTTTCTGCTGTTTTTTACCTCTAAATTGTGTGGTAGTGGGAGGCTGCTTATCCTGATATAATCCAAGCATAATAATAGAATCACTGTTAGTTATGAACTCAAGTCTCTGCAAAAGGCTTTTTTTAGTTTTTTGGGGGGGGCTTTTGTTGTAGACCGGTTGTGTGTCTCTACCGTGCAGAGCCATTGTTGATGGAAAAGTGGGAAGGACAATTTCATTAAGGATCATACCAAACTAGACTTTAAGCCTTTCAGTGACCTGAGAAAAGAATCCTTTCTGATAAAGCTTGTTGATAATGTGTAGGAGTGAAAAGAAAATAAAGACTATAGCTAGCAGTATATTTTGCTTTACCAAAAAAAGGCAATGTTTCACTAAAATAGAGTGTATATTGAGGGGAGCAGGAAGCTTGGAACTTAACACGCACTTGCATGTTAGCTGTTCATGACAAATATCTGAACATAAATATTGTTTGCAATGAAAAGAGAACAGACCACAGCAGGGAGCAGGATGTTACGTTATTCTAACAGTTATTGAGTTAAAGACTTGGTCAACACTGCAAGAAGGATTAGCTGGAATAGTTGAGTAGAGCTGCAACTTTTCATTTAAAGCATGAAAAAAAAAAAATGTTATGGTCAAGATAGCCATCCTAGGTTTTAGCTTCTTATGTCCTATTTCAAAGAGCAGTGTTTATAGTGCGTGAAGTAACTTGGGTAGAACTGGTTTTATTGTTAAAATAACATGAAGCATAAAGAGTATCCTGCTAAACTACATCTGGACTTCTCTGGCATACCAAGTGAATACAAGGTTTTCAGACAACATCCCGTCAAAGAGTCTTTCAGAATGTACCAGACACTTTCTGTATCTGACTGTGTGGATAACTGGGTGTTAAATTCTTGTATTTTGAAATGAGGAGAGATGGTGGCTGGGAACGAAGAGGAGCGACAGATTTTTCTGTGGATATTAACAATGAAGAGGCTCTTAAGAGTTACGAATTGGTTGTTATGGCACTGAGGAGTGGCAAGGAACATACACAGGAACTGGGCAAGTGAAATAAATTTTGTGCATGTGGCAAGCGTCTTGATGATGGAAGCTGTATGCATCAATTTGCTTAGAAAGTCAAGATATTTTTTTTTTTTTTTACCCAACCCTGTACAGAGCCAAGCAATAAATAAGCAATATCCCAAGTCAGCCTTGTGGATGAGTGGGCTGATAAGCACATGTCAGAATCCAGTGGCTCACAAAGACAGTGTGTAAAAGAAGCACGTCCCCCTTTTATTTGCTCTACAGTAATTCCCAGTCTCGTAACCTGTCAAATAATTTGTAACCAAACCCTGTAGTGATGCATTAGGCAGGTTAAAATCATGTTTGAATCTTGAACTGTTTCCTCTGAAGACTATTACTCTTGACAAGACCTTTTAACTTTGACATGCTGTCAACTTTTTTCCTGGTAATTGAATATGTGTAGAAAAATGGAGCTCTTCTTCTACTTGCTTTATTTACCTCTTTGACCATTGTGATGTTCAAAGCATGTATCCCAAATTAATCAAAAGTCTTTTCACCTATTATATCTGTAGGGAACTTTTGAAAGTTTCTTTTGGTCATAGTATCCTCACCAACGGAGGCCATGTGTAGAGTTTTGGTCAGCATGCATCACTCTTTCAACACTGAGGAACACTTGTTACAAAGGTTGCCTTGAGAAATGTGGCTGTTTAACAAATGGTTTCGAGTATCTATATAGACTTTGACACAACTAGAGTTCTGTCTGCATCCAGGCTTTCTTCTCAGCTAGGTAGTAAAAATATTGCCCATCCTTGATGTTTACTTGCTGTTTCTGTTTAATGAGGCCAAGTTGTTGAGGCTTTATTCTATTTTTCTGAAAGAAAGACCACTACTTGTTGATATTTCTACCTAGTAGACCTATAAGACTTGAGTGGCCTAGACAGGAATTAAAAGACCAGCATTTGCCATAGGTAACATGGATACTTTTCCCCAATTGAGGGCCATAGCTGAGCAGCAGCAGTTGCTTTCCTTCCTCAGCCTTCACATAAATAATTTGAAGGAGTAGAGCTAAGGTGCAGGACACTGCGAAAAGCTCTCATACTTTATAGAATCATAGAATTATCATAGAATAGATTCATAGAATTGTCAGGGTTGGAAGGCACCTGACAGACCATCTAGTTCCAACTGATGACCATTGGACTGGGATGGCTGATAAGGGCGAGTTGACCTTTATGTGAAAGAGCAGTGGGAATGTGGAGAGTCTTCCCTTGGGATGGTTAAACCAGATAGGTGCTGACAGATTAGGATTAGAGGGCAGATTGGCGTCGATGATGTCTGCTCTAGGCTGCCTGATCAGGAGAAGTGGCAAATAATCCCTTAAGACATCTGTAATTGATTTCATGTTCATAGTCCCTAGTCCTCACAGGAGATGTAAGCTACCCAGATACCTGGCTTGGAAAAGCAACACAGTTGAGCACAAGCAATCCAGGAGCCTTCTGGAGTGCACTGATGACAACTTCCTGACACAGGCAACTGAGGAGCTGAAATAGGGAGATGCTGTCTTGAACCTGGTGCTAAAAACAAGGAAGAAATGATTAAAGGCAGTCTTGGCTGTGGTGAGCATGAGGGGCTAAAAGCTCAGAATACAAAGAGGAGAGAATAAAGGAAGTAGTAGGATCACAACCCCAGACTCGGGAGAGCAGATTTTGACCTGTTCAGGGACCTGCTTGGAAGAGTTCTAGCATGTAAACACAATTATCTGCTGGCAAAAGTGTGATTTTTCTTTTTTTTAGCTCTAACTGGATGCAGTGGTACTGAACTATTGCTTAGTCTTACTAGAAATACTTATTTTTCAGTTAGTCCTTTAATAACTTCCAACTTATTTCTTTTTTGTCAGTTTTGTGTAAGACTACTCTTGCTTTGTTTAATATTTGTAGTTTCCTTCATGTAGTGCTACTTGTGTATTAAAGAGTATTAAATTTTAATGTTGGAAGTTCTAGCTACATAAAAGTGAAAAATGTTCAGATGATAGAATTAATGAGTTTACTACTCCTCTTGGTATGGCAGACAAGGTTCTTAATTTTTATTAGGAAGGGTTAATACTATGAAATGCTTTATATCACTGTTGGAATACATGTTTCCTTTTTGTGCTGTTGTGGAAAAAATAGAAAATGTTCAGTGGACCTTTATAAGATTTTATCATGTATAGGAGAGAAGAAAGGATTGCTAAGTAAAGTGAGACTGATGTTATGACTTCAAGGTACACCCCAGTGCCTTGGGAAGCATTTAGAGTTGAATCCAGATATTCCAGAAGCCTTAAATTACAGGAGTGTTCATGAAGAACAAGAATATCAGACCTGGAAAAGCATAGATATTATCAAAAGAGACCCTCAGGTCTAGCTATTGCTGCATGTTGTGTATTAAAATTTCTACTATTAAAAAAATCAATGAATAAATATAAGGAAGAGACAGTTTTGAAATGGCAAGATTTTGATTCTGTGCTTTTTGTATGCCCTTGTATAACTGTCCAATGTATAATACTGTTCTTTTGAAAGAAACACACTCTGACTGAGCAGGGTGAGCTGGAATACCTCCTGGAGAGGGACTACTGCTAAATGTACATGGAATAATTGACATTTCATGTCTTCTGTTCTGACCCTATTTGTTTCTGTCTACACATTGTCTTGTTACTTCAGGTTCCACTTTAGTTCCTGATTCCTGTGCCTAATCATACTAAGTTTGGATTAGTTTCTTCTAAGGCAGTAGTGGCCTCCAAGATTTCAGGTGTTTGCAGGAAACAAAGTTAACTGCTCATAGAAACTGCTGCTTTTTACAATGGACACCTGGTTGTTTCTTTTGAATGTTCAGAATCAAAGCTGAATTTAACTAATATTGATAAACTTTCTCAAGTTGTCAGCCACTTAGTTTTGTGGGCCATCTCATACTGATTTCTTGGAGATTTTAAGGCACATCTTTTATCAGCATGAGGGAGAAAAGGTGTTGACCTTTACTGATTTATATAGAGGCCTTCCTGTTTAGGAAATCACAAGGGTGAAAATAAGTACAGTAGACATGAGACTGTTTGAAGTGAATTAATGTGTGAAGAGAAATCCATGTAGTACAAAGGATTTGCGTTCCAACTGCTGAAATTATTCACTGACTATTCAAAAGTAAATGTGGTGCATGAAGAGTTAATGTTGTCTTTCAAGGCTGAGTTTTCCAGAGATTTGAGATATTTAAAGAATAATATTTTGGTTTTCAATAGTTCACTTCAGCACAATTTTTCTCCACTCTGGCTGTCTAAGTGTGTTGGACACTATTGTCTGGCTTATAGGCAAGAAGTAAACTGTATTAGGTTATCATGCAAGTCTGACATTTCCATGGTATCTTCACCACTGAAGTTCATTCCAAATTCATTTAATGCACAGTTGAAAGGGTTTTTTTTTAATGAGTCTTCAAAAAGCACACAAGCTATTATTTTTTTGTAAATGAAAGCATATTTAGAAATGTTCATTTTGTACCACTTAGAGCTTTTTCTGCATATAATGTTCAAAACCAATCTTAATCCTTTTGAATATTTCAAGAGGCTTGTCAAAGCCTTTTTTTATAAAACAATTTATTGGGAGATATGTTTCAGGGACTATTATTGTGTATGGAAGAACATTGCTGGTTGACAAGTGTACTAATTTTCCTTATTTATAATGTAGAGTAATAAGACAATTGATGGCCAGCAAAGGAATGTGACATTTGTGTCTAAGGACTGTGATGCAGATGCACCAGAAGGTAAGATAAATTAATTTCTTGTGTTTCCTATGTGATACATGCATGCTCAGCTGTGATAAGAAGCTCAGTCTTTGTGACTTTGATTTGCTTTAGTCTCATATTAAGCTTTTATGTATAGCTATGTCCAGGAAACAGCTTGCTTACAGCTTAAGTCATTTGAACAAATTACTGGTTTTAGAAACTGTGTGTAACAATGCATTCCCATGAACTTTAAAAATCTCCTGTTTACTTTAACGTGTGTAGAAGTCCTTAAAAATAAATCCTAGCTGGTGAGTAGTTCAGCATCCAAGTGTCACTTCAGTGTATGTTTATCATGCAAACAGACAGAGAAGTATTCCATTAAATTTTGTACCGTACTCAGGAAAAATTAGGATCTGAATTTCTTGATACAGCTTCACAGATGGAAAATTCTGCCATTTTTATGAAGGTGTAAATGTGGGCTGTTCCATGAGCAATAATACAAGTGGAAATAGACATCTTAGGCTGTTTTCCTTTAATCCTTTTAATTTATGTTTCCAGTATAATTTTTGCTCATCTGTGTTATTAACCATCCCTTTCTGCCCAGTTACTTGGGCGCAGGACGTATTGTGGATTTTCTGAAGCTGTGAATAGTGACTAGCAAGCAGATGGATAATTGTGGAGCTTTCCTTGACTATCCATCTAGGCAGCCCTTAATGTTGAACTTTTGAGAGAGAATGGTAACAGTCTTTGGCTAAAGCTGTTTTAGTCTGGCTACAACAGAAAACCAAGCTAAATGCAGTCATGCTGGATTTGTTTCTTTACATAACTTACCCCTTCCTTTCCCTTTTTGTATATAAACAATTTTGGAGGGTTTGAATTGCCCTAGCCATTGTAATACTGATTCTGCTCTTTAAGGTGACCATTGGTTTTATTGATTGCTTTGGTGTCTCATTAAAAAAATTGATCTAGGCAAAAGATTTATGGCCTTCAGAATAGTTCAAATTTTTTTCAGGCTGAAGCTCTCAATTGTTCTTGCTCTGGCAAACTTTCAGCTCCTACTTTTTTACAAATAGGAGTTGAATTGTGTATGCATTTATATACTTAGAAAAAGGCTTGACAGTGTTTAATTGATAGAAAAGATAGTTTTCCTGTGTTGTCATTTTATTATCAGTATTCTCTACTGAATTCTGACTGTTTCTAGAACAGTCTTAGTAGAAAACTCAGGTTTTCTTCCTACTTGTGTTATTGGGAAAGGTATTTAATTTTCAACAGTTTTTCTTCTAGCATAGGTAACTACACCATTAGTTTTTGTTCCCAGTCCATCAGGGTGTGGTCTTTTTTTGCTGGGCGATTTCCCTGAACTTAAACTCATCTTCAAATCTAGTATGTAGTTGTCAGTCTTATTCCTGGTGGTTCATATAATTTCGAAAGGGGGATGGATTTTTTTATCTTATCTCCCCCATACTTCAAATCATTAATCTATCTTTATTTTTGATGGCTATTTTTAGGCTTTAACAAATGTAATTGTTCAATTCATATTTAAACTGCTGTATTTTCATGATTAAAAAGGGAAACTTAGAATCTGACTAGAAAATTAGAAGAGCAAAATCTCTCATCTTTCAAAGTGAATCACTTCAAGCAGGTACTGTAGACCTTTGTTTCATCCTAGCTAGTATTTGCTAGGAGAATATACTTAGCTCTAAGCTTGTTAGTCTTGACTTTTCTGGGAGAAATTCAAATAGCCTGATTTCCTCACA
This sequence comes from Merops nubicus, assembly GCF_000691845.1. Taxonomy (NCBI): domain Eukaryota; kingdom Metazoa; phylum Chordata; class Aves; order Coraciiformes; family Meropidae; genus Merops; species Merops nubicus. Next base: position 53,529 of record NW_008631902.1, read on the forward strand.
CTTTATTTCTTAATCATTGGAATTTGGGTTAGGCTGAAACTTCCTAAATTCCACTTGTGCTTGATGATAGTGACTACTTCAGATACTTTGCATGAGTTGTTTTTTTTTTTTTTTCCTAATTTGCTCTCATTAGTGGGAACACAATATAGCTGATGCTTAAAACTGGTGTTCTGATGGTTAACAGAACAGTTGACCTGTAAGTGATGGCTTCAGTTTGCCATCAACATGTGGTCTTGCACTGATAATCTTGAGCCTTTTTCTCCTTTCTTAGTAGGAAAGAGGTGAAGGTTGTTGTCCTACTCTAGGCTACTATAAGTAAATGATGGATGGATAGTTCTTAAATGTGGACATTAACGTGATCAAAAGGCTATAGTGTTGTTCTGTTAACTACTGATACAATCAACCCATTCAAGTGTTTTTATAAATGAAAGAAATTTGTTCTGCAGTGCTCAACTTCTGAGAAGAAAGTTGCCTCAGTGAAAACACTTTATTCACTGTTTCTTCAAGTGTATTTCACAAAGTGGAAGTGTAATGCTTGCCTTGGAATATCTGCCATTTTTAATACCTGATAATGAAAACCAATCAAAAAAATTTGTTGTAGATGCTTCTTATTCCATCTGATCACAGGGCATGAGTTGGCAAGTGAAACTTCCTTTGACTTGTGGCTTTTATTGACTGCTCTGCTGCTAGGGTTTTATCTTATATAAACCACTGAACTGGAACTAAATGGAAATATTGATTTTTCTTAGCACCTTTTTGTTTTATTTCAAGTGAATTAATTCTAACAGGTGTCTTGCCTTAAAGCCAACTATGACCTTTTAATGGCTATGCTGATGGTGCAGATTGCTGTAATCTTATCTATCTTATTGAATACTCAGGTGTTGTAGGTGTGATCTCTACTTACTGTAATTAAGTATATTTTTTTCTGAGATGGTAGAATAGTCCTGATCTGATACCAACTAATACTTTCAAAAACTTCAGTGCTGTTAAAACTTTGGCTTTAATAGGCAGTATTATCCATGTATGTTTCAAACCAGTGTTTAGCTTGATCAAAAGGACAATTACGCTTTCTGGAGAAACATAAAGCAGTTAAAATACAATCTTATCAAACCCACAACCCTAAATATTCATGCATAACTATACAATTTATGGGGTTTTAGCTTTGTATTGTCTGGTTTCATGCAGCAAAGCTTGACTCTATTTACTGCTGTTATGCAGGAGGTGAATCTACTTTATACTGAATACCAAAGGCCATAATAACATGAAACAAATATGACAGAAGCCAAAAAGTGATAGAGCAGGCTACATCTTATAACTTAATAAAGTACCTTTTCTTAATTACATTTAAGCACCTTACACAAAAGGCTTGTGTTCTGGTTACAATAGACTTTTTTAAAGCTTTTGAAATATTTTGGAGCAGCAAATTTAATATCTTGTATGCAAAACAAGCATTAGTTTTCAGTATTTAATACAATTGGGTGAAGACTATAAGATTGTTTTCAAGGACTAATGCCAGCTGAACTGTGGGGTCCGCAGTTGAGTTAATCATAAGGTCAAGCAAAAGAGTTAAAGTATGTGTTTAAAACGACTGCAGCTAGACTAATGTATTGAAAACTTGGTATAGGTTTAGCTAAACAGGTTAATGAGGTTTAATGTAAATGAGCAATGATTCATCTGCAAGCCTGTATACAAGACTTCTCCCAACCTTAATTATGAGGTCTAATAAACACTGTTTGCTTCTTTCTAGACTAGAAAACCATGAGAGTCATTTCTTAAGCACCATTCACTTTAAACGCATAATATGCTATGGATCTCCCTTGGATTCTCCCACTTCCTTAACTGGGGAAATGAGCCTTACCCAAGGCCTGCTAAATGCTGGCTACAGTATCTGCTGGGCCTTCTGCATAGACCTGCGCTGACACCAATTGCATGTAAAGTGGGAAAGAAAGAAGTTGTTTCCATTTCTAAGACTCTGAACTGAGCAGGACTTACAGTACTGATTAGATCTGTGCCTTCTTATAGGACTCTCTTGTCAGCTGGAAGTCCACAAGTGCAAGACCTCAGGCTTTATTTTAGCCTGAATAAAGATTTGATGTAGACATTGCTCAAGCTGAGAAGGTACCCCAAATACCATTGCCAAAACAGGAGTGTATTATTTGTTTCTCCTTCAAGAGAAATCCAGCAGGCCTGCTAAGTGGAAGCACAAGAAAGTTGCTTAGAACCTTAGATATTACTAATTTTTTATTTACTTCTTATGGTCATAGATTACCACTTCAAATGGGTGTTCTAAATGAATTAATTTACAAAGTTATAAAATGCTTCACAAAAAGCCTAAATGAGGATTTTAGTGAGGACTTTATCCAACTTGCTGTTACTTTACAGAATGACCTTATTAGTACTTTACCCTGAATTTCTACTTGAATTTCTCTATAACCACAAGAACTCAATGCAAATAAGCACAATGTGTGTTTGACTGCAGAAAGCCCTGTTTGGCAGCTGTAAATATTATTAATAGCTAAGAGTGCCATAAATCTTTTTCTGCAATGTGCTGTTTGTAGACATGCAGTTGTAAAGACATCAGTTCCTACACTTTTTTTTCCTACAACCCACCACTGTGGACAGATGAGAGTTGCTCTGAGCTACTCCAGTTTTTCTTCCAAGAGATTGTAACTGGAGAGAGAAGGCTGCGTTTCCTGAACCCTCTGAAATGTTAAATGGAGTTTAGCAGTGAAACAATTGCATCTTCTCTTCTTGGATCAACATCCTAGTTCTATTACCTGTTTGATTTAAGCCTAACAGTAAGGTGAGGTTCTCTGATATCAGTAACTTGGAATAACAGTTGAAGCTTCTTACAGAGGATTGAAGGATATGCACTCATTCTTAAAAGGAAGAAATGAAGCCCCTTTGAGTGAGAAGCCTACCAACACTTTGTCTACAAAACTGTCCTTTTAATAAGGACAGTTCTTTCACCAGAAGAAGGTATCATATTTGGCCTCTCTATGTAGCAGTGCTACTTCAGTCTTTGGGTAGCCTACTTCAATATTTAACTATACTGATGGTGAAGCTTCTTCTGTTATCCAAAAGGAATATTTCTTGCTCCAGCTCTTATCTATCCTCTTGTTGCTCTAGTCTAGGAAAAATCTCACCCTGTGTGTTGTAGGCCCCCACTAGAAGGCAGAGGTGTAGCAGTAAGGTGCCTGAAAACACCTTTGTTTCAAGCTGAACAAATGCATCTTCCCTGTATGCTATGTGCTCTAGCTGTTGCAGTGATCTGCTGCTGGACTTGCTCCAGTATGTCAATGCCTGTTTTTTACTGGGGAGGCCAAGATGGCACTTTTGCAGATGCAGTTCCAGTCAGAGTAGAAGGAAACAATCACTTCCCTGGACCTTTGGCTGTACTGCTGTTAGTGAAGCCTGGTATTCAGTTACATTTTTTTGAGTTGCAGATAAGCACTGTTAACTACATGTTCTGTTTATCTACAGGGACATAGGGTCACTTTCTACAAAGTTGCATTGTATCTGGTCAGCCATCAGCCTGCACTGTGGCATAGGGTCACTTTGTTCTCGGTGCAGGTTTTCTGTCGCTGTTAAACTGAGGACTATTTCTAGACATATGAAAAAAATAGGCTCCCTTTGAATCATACCACCTAGTGTATTTGGCCTCTGCTCCCCATTTCTCCTTGTCAAGGTCATTAATGAAGAGGTAAAACAAGTGTGCACCTCAGTACTGACTCCCAAAGAATAATGGTGTTTTTAATTTACGTGGTTCACAACCATTTGTAAATCTTCTCTAAAACTATTTCTGTCTATATGCTTTTGTGAAAGCTCACTATATTTTGAGATACAGAAAAGAGACTTCATTATCTGTAAATAAGTTCTCGTAATTTGAGTTCTTCAGTATGTGAAATTAGTTTTTAGGCTTTAAGATTCATTCTTATCAACAGATTTGTTTATCCTTGTAATTAATCTTACACTAACTAATTAAGCTTTCAGAAGAAGACTTGATTTGAAAATATTAGTACATTCAGATTAAGGATTTTCTAAATCACTAAACCAAACTTCATTAGTGGCCTTGTCATCCTTTGTTTAAACTTGTTTTGTCTTGAGTTCTGGCTGTTGCTTGGTTGGCTTTGTTGCTTTGTCAGCATTACCTGATATGGTGTATTCTTTAAGTGGTGGCCATTATGTATCAGAGCCTTGGTAGCTTTCCACATATACTTTTCTTTCAAATGGTCAAGATACGTCAGTAATATACACAGTGATTATTCTGGATAACAAGTAGTTACCCTCGGTCAGGTTATTCATTATAGCTTATAAATTATGTGGTGGAAGAATAAGTTGATTAAAAATGTCATGTTATGGCACCTAATCAGTAATACTTTAGTTAAGAAATAACTAAAATTTGGTTAGCTGAACTTTTGACGCATTCCATAGAAACATTTTCTCAAGGTCAAACTGTTCTAAAATATTTACCCTTTTCTATTTAATCCAACTACTGTAGAGAGCCATCTGAGAGTCTTTTAGCTGGTTTTTAATTCAAGTAACCAGCTGGAGAGCTGCAGATGGTGTTGACAATTCTATCTGCAATTATGAAGCATCTTCACTTTACTGCTGTTTCTTTCTTCATCAGAAACTTCACCTTTTCCATGGACATGTCATTCTAGTAAATGCAATGTTATGAGTGGTGTGCTACTACAATTTTTTTTCCTGTATTGTAGAGTAAGGACTTTTGACTGGTGTTAATGGGGTGTGGAGGGGTGGGAAGTCAGTTTTCCCTGCATAACTGAGATCTAGTCTGGGAAACCAAGAAGGATTAGTTCAGCCAAGTTCCTTCCTTGTCCTTTCACTGTCTGTTAGTGGAGAAGCATGCTTTCTCTAATTAAGGTGTTTTGCACTTTAATTGAATGTGCCTGCTTGTGTGTTGTATCCCTTGTGTCTAGTAGTTGTGAAATCCCAGTTGAACTTTGTCTGCTGATATTGTGTAATAGATTCCAGAAATTAGTCTGCCACATAAAGTACTATTTAACTTTGTATTTTAAATTATTTTCTTAACTTTATGAAGTATAAGTCATTGGAGAACTGTTGAAGGAATGGAGTTTTTCTTCTCTGTTTAGATCCAATCATTCTAGACACTGCAAGGATTTTATTGGCAAGGTTAAGTGGCAAATATTCCTGAAAAAGACCATTCCTTTATTACTAACTCTTCTCTGCAGGAAATAGTGAGCTATAATATGGGATATTGTTAAAGCAGCTTGTTATTTAAGGTGAAAGCTGAATCTTTAAAATATTTACCTTCCGAACTGATGATTGCCAGCTTGCTAGCTTGTTAGATGCTGCTGAAAGTTAAACTATATAGGCAGCAGCATATCACAACATTAGGGGGTGGAAAGTCTGTACTTCAGCTGCACCTAGGGGGTGTTTCTAAACCTGAGGTCAGAAGTGAGGGAAGAATTCTGGCCCTTGCTTACTTTCTCTAGTGTTCAAATTTGGGTTCCACTTTCTGTTCCAAAATGGGCTTTAGGTGGGGTTTGAAGCATAGTAAATGAGAAAAACAGGAGGTCATGTTATACCTTGGCATGAACTTGGTGCACCCCTCCTTGCACTGGAGACATTCCTCAGTTGGCTCACATGTCCTGCTGACTACCCTCTAACATGACCTCCTGTACATTAGAAGCTCAGTGTCCCATATTTTATGCTATTTTATATGTCCCTTTATACTACCTGTCTGCAGTCTTAAAAATGCCTCGACAAGTGATTCTTAGTTCTGTTAATCTACCTAATGGAGAATACTTGAGCAATATTTTTAGATCTGGCTGTAGTTATGGTGTTAGACGAATTCAGATTTAACTGTTGCTGTCAGGTCTGGGGTACAAATAAGCCCTTTACGTGGGTCTCAAAAGGCCCAGTATGTGGCAGGGCTTTTTTTTTTTTGTCTACATGACTCAACATTGTAATTGACTGTGGAAAAAATGTCTTTACCAGGATTGCATAAGTTTTGTAAAAAATGAAAGTACTGAAACGTGTGTTGAATACTTAATCTGCTTTGTATCTCCTCCTTATGGTTACAGATTGTCTAAAATGGGAAGGGACTAACTAGGATGTGTCAGAACAGGCAATAACTGACACATCTGTAGGAGAAATCACACCCAGTAGTAATGGGATTGCCTGTGTAACTCTTAACCTGGTGTTACCTGTCTTCACATTTGCTGACCCATAATAACAAATACCCCTCTTATATACCTTCTTGGTAGAGGAGAGTAAATGTGATTTAATGGAATGTAATCACTCTTCAGAGCTGAATACTCTCTAAAACTGTTGAATTATTATCCTATAAATTGAAATCAGCTGATTTTTAATTGTTCTATATTAATCAGTACTTTTGCTTTCCTTTTAGATCAGTGTATTGTTACTCGGACGTACCTCTTCCTTCATAAATTCTGGTTCTTCAGTGCTGCCTATTACTTTGGGAACTGGGCATTCATTACAGTAAGTACTTTGATTATGGATGTCACAAAATCAAGTTGGATTAACATTGAATAGTTGTTATTGACTCATTTGCATCACTGCACTGCCATTTCATCTTACATTTGTTGCCCTTCTGTGCCCCTTAATTGAATAATAGTAACTTTTTATTTTAAATTTGCAGGTCTTTTTAATTGGATTAATTGTTTCATGCTGCAAAGGCAAGAAATCGGTCATTGAAGGTGAAGTGGATGAAGATGATTCAGACATGAGTGATGATGAACTGTCTATTTACTACCACTGATAACATTTTGCCTTCAAGATGGAAAAATATAATTTAATGTTATGTTGAAAGTCATACCCGTGTGGAACTGTTATCCAAATAAGCATCCTTGCACCTGTAAAAATAGAGGAGATGTGTACTCAATTAAAGAAGTAAAAAAACAGAATATCACTTTTTGAGTATCACTGTTATATCATAACAAGTATTGAAGCTGGAATAATGTATTGAAAATATTGTTTTATGATGAAACAACATACATGTAATTTTCTGATGTATAATTTGATGAACTATTGTAACGATTTCATAATTCATGATGCTTTTCCATTAACTTGGGCTTTCTTTGAATACTTTCATGCCTAACTTGTAGGACTTTAATTCAAACTCATAAATAAAACTAGCTAAAAACTTGCAAAACTGGTGCAAATATTGCTAGAAAGATTTGGATGAGGTTTACACTTTCAGAGGGTGTGACTTAATTTTTGCTTTTAGTTTTGCTGGCCTTTCTGGGATTCCTATATAAAACTGGGACTAACAAGAGGCTGTCCTTAAAGTATGCCAAAATCATACACTTAAGTGGTGAGTTCCCAGCCTGTGAAGAGTATGTAATTTTCATACTGTTATCTCCACTGAGTTACCATGGGAATCTTCAGGTAACTATGAGGTGGATTTTGCTTTATTAGAGGAAATAGCTAGTGTAAATGACAATATTCAGCATTGTTGCAGTGTTTTAATACAGTTCAGTTCTAAAACTGCCATGTGCCTGACTTAGTAATAACCAATGGAATAATTAAAATGTGATTAGTCTTAACTTATTTTTCTCTTTAATGGAAATTGTCTAGTTTGAAGCTTTCTTTCAGTATTTAATGTAAATGTCAACTTGTTTATAAACCAGCATGTATATATCAACACAGTTCATAAATATTTTTGTCAGTCATATTGTCTTTGTAAAGTAATGTTATTTTAGTTACGTAGTTACTGAGTTATATTTGTAAGGCTGAAAAGTATCTTCAGATATCCTTTGACAGACTCTGAAAGAAAAGTGTTTACAAGTACAGGTTTTTAAACTTATAATGCTGCCTGAGGGAAATTACACTCTATGCAAGGACATGGAAGGGTAACTTAGGTAATCTTTTTTGTAAGACTAATTGATAAATAATTGTTGAAATGTAGGGCAATTAATGTCCTGCTTACTTGTATGCAAATTCTTAAAACTGACAGGTTTCTGTTCAGTTGCTTGAAACAGTCTGCCACTTCCTGCAGTATTTCAGAACACCAGGCTTCCAGGAACTTGTGTTTTAGTTTCAGTATTTCAAGAAGTCTTAGGTGAGTTGCTTAGTTAATGCATGGACACGGGGAATTGATATGTGGACTCTTACAGGAAGAAAGAAAACTGAATTCTTTTAACAAGCCTTCTGTGCCGACTGCTGCAATAATATACGTGTTTGTGTCAACCTAGAAGAGTGTCTGATGTTGTAGCTTGATCATAAGCAACAAATATGCTGTCAGGTCTGCTTGACTAATGGCAAACTGTTGGCTACCAAAGAGATATTTAAAAGGGTAGAAATGTATTCAATCAATGATAGCAGCTACTGAAATTTGGCTAGGCAATCTGAACTCCCTTTGACTAGAATTATCTGAACACTATTTAAACATGACCACTGGGGAAACTTGCAAGGAATTACTTTTAAGAAGTTCAAGTAAATCAAATGGAAGGTGGAACCATATGTTGACTGTCTGGAAGCTGCATCCAGAGGATGTCAAGAAGCTTGTGCTGCTTTGTGAGTGCCCTGGGGGAAAACTTACTTGAGCCAATTTAAATAAAATTAACTGCTCGGATTTTCTCCTTTATTGTGGTTTTTGTTCATGTCTCATCTTCAGCTTTAACTAGTAATTATCACTTCCTTCTTTGGGAGTATTGCATGAATATTTTTGCTAATATTTCTGGGTGTAAGATTGAGCTGTGATACACAATTTTGCAGGGTTGTATCCATTCTCACTGGGGAGATTGCTGCTTGTCTGGGGAAGATTGGCAGGGGGTTGTTGGTTTCAGACCATGTAGCTGCTTGCATATTTCATCCAGGCTTAGAGGTTGCTGGCCAAGACGCCTGGCTGGTTCCTAGGTATATGTTGTTATAGGTCTACCCTGTTTTCAGGCTTTTCATCATTTCCAGGTTCTTCCTAATCCAATCCTGTTTTCTGTCTATATAATCTATATGCAGAAATACAGTCATGTGCCTTTGAATTTGTTGCAGAGACCAATGAGCTCTTGTCCTTTTAACTGGTGCATTCCATAAGTACTACTTTTTTTTAATCCAAGTGTTAACCAGACATAAGAACAGCCTATTGCTTGTTGCAGATAGCAAGAAGCAGACTTCTGCATGAGAGCTCAAAAGCTGTTTCAGACATTTGCTGTCACACTGACAGTTATTTACTGCTTGTATGAATTTATAATCAGAATTACTCCTCACCTGCAACATTCTCACGTTTATTAGGAGCCCAATGAACCATTTAGCTTGACAGGGTTTTAGAAGATTTTTTGTATGCACTAATGTAATGAATAAACACTTTTAACTGTATTGTGCCTTTAAAATGAGCTAGAGGTTTTTGAAGTTCACTGAACTCACCAGCTGAATTTGTACATCCAGTATCGCCCAGTGAATAAAACAGTGGTGAAATTTTAAGATAGCCCTGGCTCGAGATACTTGGCTTTGATCAATGCTTGCAGAAACTTTCAGAAACACATCTTCCAGTATATTATTTCCTAATTGTCTCTTGCTCTATCTTCATTGTTTTACTTGTACGTATTTTATTGAATTACTTTTCTTCCACAAAGTTATCCCTGCTGTGGCAGCACTTTGTTGTAGTATGATAGAAATAATTCAAAAATTTAGCGTTTTGCTATGAAACTGTAGTCCAGAGTTTTTTTCATGTTTTGGAGCAAATTTGAACTTTCCATGTACAGTATTCTACACTGTAAGTAACCATCTGTCATCTTCCACTGAGTCTTCAGAGACCTCTTTTCTGGACTAAAGGCATCAGAATTGTTTCACTGTTTTGATTATATGAATGATACTCCAAATCCATCTCTGTAGTGTGAGCTTTCAGAACTTCTGAATAGGTGTAATGCTGTTGTCAGACCTGGCTTAAGTTAGGTTATGTTGTTGCTATACTTCCTAGTCAGCTTCTACCATGTTGGAGGCTCATGAACATTTAGAAACTAGTGAGCCATAAATCCTGCTGACACATCAAGCAGTGCCACTAGGAATGCTTAATAGAATTCAGCTGCAACACATGCCAAATTGGTCTTCATCTTGCTGCTACTTCTGTAGTGATTGGTAGTTTATCTGGAGTCACAAATCATAACTACAATAAAGGCTGTAATAGTCTGGTTTGTTTCTTAGCTGAAAACTGACAGTATGCTGCAGATGTTCTGCTGATAGTCAGAAAAAAGTGAAAAATCTTTCCTGGTAAAGAGTGCAAAGAAACATCTGCTGCCTTTTTTGTGTTTTTCTGCTTTGAATTCTACCTAGCATAGTTCCCCAGGGTTCAATACTGGGTCCAGTCTTATTCCACATATGTCATTGCCTTAGGATGAAAGGGACTCAGCACGTCTGCCAATGATACAAAACTGGGAGAAGCGGCTGGGACAACAGACGGGTGCACAACAGGCGGTTCGGCTGCCAGCCAGCAAGACCTGGTGAATCGGGTGGAGGGGAACCTAATGAAGTTCAACATGAGCTAGCATAGAGTACTTCACCCCTGGCGTAGAATAACCCCATGTACCAGTACAGATTAGGGGTTGACCTGCTGCAAAGCAGCTCCAAGGAGAAACATCTGAGATTCCTGGTGGACAAGTTACCTATGAGCCACTGATGTGATCTTTTGGCCAAGAAGACCAATGGTATCTTGAGGTGCATTAAGAAGTGTGACCAGCACGTCATGGAAGGTTCTCCTTTCCCCTCTACTCTGACCTGGTGAGGCCACATCTGGAGTACTCTGTCCAGTTCTGGGCTCTCCAGTTTGAGAGACAAGGAACTACTAGAGAGAGTCCAGCTGAGGACTACAAAGGTGATTAGGAGACTGGAACTTTCCTCTTATGAGGAAAGGCTGAGAGACCTGGGTCTGTTTAACCTGGAGAAGAGAAGACAGAGAGGGTCTATCAATACTTATAAATAAAGGTGGGTGTCAAGAGGATGAGGCCAGTCTTTTCAGTGGTGTCCGGTGGTAGGACAAGGGGCAAAATGCACAACCTAGAACACAGGGCCTTCCACCTACACATAAAGAAAAACTTCTTTAATTTGGAGGTAATGGAGCACTGGAACAGGGTGCCCTCAGCTTGTTGAGTCTCCTTCTCTGGAGACTTTCAAAACCTGCCTGGATGCCTTCCTGTGTAGCTGCTCTAGGTGAACCTGCTTTATCAGGGTGTTGGACTAGATGATCTCAAGAGCCTACCATTCTGTGATTCTTTTGGAATGGGCTGGTGAGGAAAACTTCAGTTTGTTGTAAAGAAAAGTATTTTCTTCTATTTTGGCATATGTGATCCTGAAAGTAAAAGTTTATTTGAGCATGAAAGTTAAGTTCTTAACAACAGACATATCTTTCAAGTGCATAGAGAAAGAATAAATATTACACTTATAAAATAGGAGCTTTGGAGGAATCCTCATTTTTTCCAACTATGAGGCATATACTTTGGGTTTTTTGCATTTATTTATCTTGAAGAAAAATTGATAGTTTTACAAATATTGTTGACTAGAGAAGTGTACCTTTTAAGTGTGCAAACACTGACAACAGGATTATTTTAGGGTAGGTTTTTCAAAAATGAGGTGTACAGCTCTGGGAGTTGGGATCCTAGGTGACTTGTAACATACTGCTTTGTGCTTAAAGTACTGGGGGAAATTATAAAACAGCCTGTTTCCCTTCAGAGTTCATGAATACATTTAAAAAATATATATAAAAAAAAAAATTAAACAATGCCCTGTTAACGAATGGAGTTTAAAATTTCAGCAGTTTTTGTGTATTTGAAGATATTCCTGAAAAATTAATACATGGCAATTGTTGTAGGACAGTTTTCAGGCTTGACTGGTCATGTCCCCAGTTCTCAGAAGGAGCAGAAAGGGTACAGTTGGTGGCTGAATTGCTTCTTTCCTTTGATGCAATAGTGTTAGTGTTAGCTTTGAGCATAGTGCTAGGAGACAATGACAGAACATTTTTGGTGGTTGTTTTTTTTTTATTTTTTTTTCTACATACGATTTTTAGCGTGTGACTTCTAGCCCTATGCTATTAAAAGTCTGTCCAAATGCTATCTGACAATATCCTGGAAGACAGTGATATCTCTAGGAAAAGAGTGTTTGAAGAAGCAATATTTTGTAGACAAGACAAAGGTTGAAAGAAGATCCATAGAAGAACTTACAGCTTGCGCTGCAGAACTGAACATAAACTGCTGAGACAGAAGGCTAGTGAAG